>NW_007246014.1:91759-106274 GCF_000164805.1 Carlito syrichta
ACCAGGCAAGGTCCTCCACATAGTTTAGGTTCTGCTCAAAGCATTTCTTCTCACCATCTAGGTTATAATGACTATTTGAAAATGCACAACATTATAATGATTAAAAAAACGCTTGACTATGAAAAATGTAGGAGTTTATAATGAATTCATTCTGGCTTCCTGTTTACAATTGGCATTCAAGGTGATTTTTCCAGAGAGTTTATTTTTAGAAAGCAGGTTACTAATTTATTTACTAGGAGACACTGCTTTGGAGACACAACACCAAACATGTCAATGGCACGACCAGCAGGCCTAAGCAAGCAAGCACAGTAGAAAGAGGAGAGAAAAGTACTGTTGGCATGGACTTGTAAAAAAGCACAGGATTAAAGACATTTCTTGTCTTATCTACAGTCACCACAATAAGGAAGAACAGAAAATGTTACATCTCACTTCATGAATACCAAATGTCTGTCATAGCTTTCTGATGTGTACAAGTAAGACAAACTGACAGAGAAATTTTTCAAATATCCTTAAGAATGTCATGTAAGCTTTTTTAATAATCAGAATGTAAGATGCAACTGGCTTTGTATAAAAGGTACACGTGTGCCAGGACTGTGATAAATTATTAACTAGGGGATTCAATTATCTATGAAATGAGGCTGAAACAACAGTAAAATAAATTATGCTTTTAATTTCATTACCTGGGAAATTTAATTTTAAAGAAGGCAATATAAATGAGGGGGAAGGGAAAATATCTATACCTATCTGTCTATATCAAAGAAATACTTGCTATTTGAGGTGTCTTCTTTCTCTGTTTGTGTCCCCCAATTTTTAAATATTTTTTCTTCATCAAATTCTTTTAAAGCTTTCATGATGGGTGTATCTGTAGTCTCTCTTTGTGTTTTTATCAGTAAACTTGACGGTGAACTTCCAGGTGAAGAATCCTTTTCCAGAGGAGAATGGTACCTTAAATAATAATTGTAAGGCACACAGTGCAGTGAACTCAATGTTTGTACCCCCCGAAACATCATGTTTAAGCTCTAATCTTTAATATGATGGTATTTAGAAGTGGAGCCTTTGGAAGGTAATTAGGGTTGGATGAGGCCATGAGGATGAAACCCTCATGGTGGGACTAATGCCCTTATAAAAAGAGGAAGAAGCCGGGCTCGGTGGCTCAGCCTGTAATCCCGCGCCTTGGGAGGCCAAGGTGAGTGGATTGCCTGAGCCCGTGGATTCGAGACCCACATGGGCAACTTGGCAAGCGCTCGTCTCGACAATACATCAAAAATTAGCAGGGCATGGTAGCGCGCCCCTGTAGTTCCAGTTACTCAGAAGACTGAGGCGGAAGGATCGCCTGAGCCCAATGGGTTGACGCTGGGGTGGTCATGAGTGTGCCCCTGCCTCCAGCCTGGGCAACAGAGTGAGACTCCAACTCAAAAAAAAAATAGAACTTCCCAAGTACGCTTACAAACTATGTTCATTTTTTTATATAAATGTGGACATATTTATTAGATTGACTTAAAATGCACGAGTTTCCTCAAACCAATCAACCAAAATACATGAAGTGGAGCTCTATGAAGACAACAATACATTTCAAAATACTCAACATACCACTGCCCCCCCCAGATTCCTGAGCTCTGTGGAAGGCCCCGCCCTGCAGCCATCTGACCCATCTCTGGGGCCAGCGGCTACTTAGAAGGACAGCCTTGGCCCTTCGCGGAATCAGCATCATCTCGGGACTCGGCCTCCGTTTTCTGCCAGCCCCGGAGAATTGGGAACCAAGAGTGAGACTGCGTACCCGGGACCCTCAGACAAGGACCTCCTGTACCGAGTGACTTTTGACCTTGCAAGATGCTGTTCGTCGAGTCAAGTTTTCTGTTTTTAGGGTTGTGACATTTGTGTTTGAGGGATTTGAAGCAGATGACGACCCTATGGGCTTGGAAGCCACAAGAACGGCAGAGGCTCATCCATGCATCCACAACAGTGTCGCAGGTGGCACAAGGCAGGGGTGAGAAGAGCAGCCCTGGAGTTAGGCTGTGGGTCCCCTCTCAACTGGGCAAGCAGCCCGACCACCCGTCTACAGAACAGAGGTGCGCACGGGGCCCGCCTCCTGGCGCCTTTTGAGAATCAGGCGAATTGATGCTCACAAAGCTTTAGCCTGCCTCGCAAGCGTGGTCAGTGCTCAGGGACGGCCCCTCCCACGAGAGAAGGACCAAGCGCAGGCCCACTGGGAGCCCAGAGATGCGGCAAAGGACAGGACTCTTACGTGGGGGTGGGGTGCAAGGACGCAGGCACACGGGCCGATCCAGAGAGTGCATGCACGAGAGAGGAGTCACGGAGCACGGGCAGGTGTGGAGGGAGGCGGGGAGACTTTCTAGGCACAGGGGTGGAGGGCGGAGGGGAAGGCCTTCCCGGGCACAGGGATGGAGGGGAAAGAGAAAGGCCTTCCTGAGAACATGGGTGGAGGAGTCGGGCAAGGCCTTCCTGGGCGCAGGGGCAGGCGGGAGGAGGGGAGGGCCGGCCTGAGGGCAGGGGCAAGCATGCAGGGAAGGCTCTCCTGGGAGCACAGTTGAAGGGCGATGGGGACGCCCTTCCTGAGGACGGGAGTGGAGGAGACGTGGAAGGCCTTCCTGGGCGCAGGGGTGGCGAGAGGCGGGAAAGCCTTCCAGAGAACAGGGGTGGGGGCGGTCTTCCTGGGGGCAGAGGCAGAGACACAGCCCTGGAGCCAGAACGGCCCACCCATCACAGAACGATGGGGTCCACTGCAGGAAGGCCGCCAAGTCTAGTGGGCGAAGACAGATGAGGCTGTCCTGAGCCTGGCGGGGAGGAGCCGCGGGGACCACTTCGCGTGCGACGCCACGTGTTGGGTGCATCTGACGTGGCGGTGCCGACTGCCTGTCCTGAGGGATTTGGGAGAGCCCCCTCTACCACGTCCTCCTGCCCCCAAGAGTGTCCCGTGCTTGGAACCGAGGCAGGCCGAGGGCAGGCCAAGGACAGGCCGCCTCCTCCCCTGGAGGAAAGGCCCTCCCAGCTGGTCTTGCCTGGCCCGCCTCCCTCTGCTGCTCCAAGCCCTCTCCCTGAACACAGACAAAGGCACAACCAGCCCAACCTCTCCCAATGGAGACTGTAGCAAACAGCTTCCAGGGTCCCAGGTGCCCTGCTGGCATCCCCACCCCCAGCTGTTTTGCTTGTGATAGCCTTGCAGAGCAGACAAACTGGTTTGGAAACCAGTTTGGTCGCTGCAGACCTTCCCCGTGGGAACTCACCTGCATGTCCAGGATCTGGGCAGAAAGTGAGCCCGGGGCAGCCCGGCCAGCAGCCACGTGGACCTCCTCACAGGCAAGCACAGCGGCACTCCCCACACTCGCATGGCAGCGGGCCGCATTCTTGCTCTGACTCTCGTGAGTGGTGGGGCTGGTGTTCGGTGTCTCAGTTTATGGAGCTAGGCCAAAGATGGAACGACACGCTCGCGGGGCTGATGCCAACAACCGGCTTGCACAAGCGGGGCGCCTGCATGTGTCAAGTGTGTGCGGAATCCCGCCACGAGGCCCTGTAGGAGGCCGTTACATCCTTTGTGGACCCATCCTTTCTGTCCGTGCCTGGGCTGCTGTCAGAATTGCTGGGATACCTTAGAGGGCCATCCGTGGGGCTCTTTCCATAAGCAAATAAACACACCATAAATGGCAGATGCCGGGTCTTCTCTACAGGAACAACAGTCACTTACCTCCAGGCCCTGTCCCTGTCCGTGTAATTGCACAGAACCCTGGAGGGGAAAAGAATGCTTGGGAGGGACGCATGCAGGGCCGTGCAGGATTGCGACCCAGACCACGGGCATTGGAACGGCAGAGGCCGGGACCGAATCACAGCTCCCCCACCCAACAGTGCTGTGTCCTTCTGCGAGCTTCACGACCGCGACAGACCTCAGAGGCCTCCTCTGTGAGATGGCACTGCTACGTTACCCCGTGTCATCAGAAATCTGTGTGCAACTTCTGCCTCCCAAAAACTTGGCTACCAATAGCCTGCTATTGACCAGGGCCGCACCCATAGCAGAAGCCGTCAGTTAACTCGGGTTCTGAGCGTGATGTGCAATAGATGCTGCATTCTTACAATGAAGGAGGCTAGAGAAAAGTTAATGTCACTAAGGAAGTCACCAGGAAGAGAAAGCATGTGTCGTGTTGGCAAGGGTCATCACAAAGCCCTCAGACTCAGACTGGGCTTCGTGGTGAGTAGGAGGAGGAGGGGGAGGGGAGAAGAGGAAGGAGGAGGGGGAGAAAGAGGAGGGGCCAAGAGGAGGGGAGATGGGGAGGGAGGTCTGGTCTTACTGTCTCGGGGAACAGAGGCAGAAAAAGAATCCATGTGCAAATGGGCCTGGGCATTTCAAGGTCAAGTGTACAAGAGAAGCTTTAGCTAGACAGATGCTTACGGAGCCACGCACCACGGCAGCGCAAGGCGTCCCACAAGAGAGGGCAGCTGGGTTAGCCACCATCCGCTTCCTCGGTGGAAGTTACTGCTATTAAAATTGCAATTATGGAAAAACAGCAACCCCTCAAAATGTCAGATGGTCATAGAGTAATGTTCAGCAAAACATACTCTATAAGTTTGCGAGTCCCTTTGGATGTGCTACGTAAATTACACACAGGGGCCAGGCACGGTGGCTCATGCTTGTCATCCCAGCACTTTGGGAGGCCGAGGCTGGAGAATCGCTTGAGCCGAGGAGTTCGAGACCAAGCAGGGCAACATAGCGAGATCTCCTCTCTACAAAAAAATTAAAAAATTAGTCGAGCGTGGTGACATGCACCTGTACTCCCAGCCCAGAAGGCCGAGGCTGCACGGGGAGCAGGGATTATGCTGCTGCACTTCAGCCTGTGTGACTGAGCAAGACCTCGTCTACAAATTAAAAAAAAAATGTTACACATGGATAGGAAGTGCAGAATTCGCAAGAATCGCTGTGAAATGACTCGTGCTTTTCTTTTTCCAACACTGTCCAGTGTGCTTCTGACAGTATTTTTTTTTTGGTTGGAGTCTCACTCTGTCACCCAGACTGGAGTGCAGTGGCACGCTCCCAGCCACCACAGCCTCAACCTGCTGGGCCCTGGTGATCCTTCTGCCTCAGCCTTCCAAGTAGCCGGAACTGCAGGCGTGCACTACCACGCCTGGCTAATTTTTTTATTTATCGTAGAGACGAGATCTGGCCAAGTTGCCCGGATCTCAACCCCACAGGCTCAGGAAATCCACTCGCCTCGGCCTCCCAAAGTGCTGGTCCACTGAGCCCGGCCCTGATAGTATCTTAACAACAAAAGGGGCAGGGGACTGGGAGAAAAGTAGCCCTCCCAAAACTCCACGCCCAAGACAAGGCACACAGCACCCGCCAGAGATCTCTCTCCCAGAGACACCCTTGGCCCCTGGGGGCTTTGAGAGGAATGAGGGAGCAGCCCCTCCTCACCAGCACCCTTCCTGGAATGTGGACGTCTTGTGTGCGGGTGCTGACTAGAACCTTAGCGCTTGCCACTGGAGGTGGCAGATCCAGGACCCCTCGAGGAATACATCTGTGGACTTGTCAGAGGGGCGTCTGTAGCCCCCGAGATGAGTGGCCTCCTCATATGCAGGGTCGCATGAACGCCCTGTGATGTGATGGGGTGGAGTGGAAAGGGCTCCCGCCCCACACCAGCGCGCTGCTGGCTTTCTAAGCACTCCTCTCCTGCCTATGGAAATTATATTTAGACCAGGCCGAGGAAGACACTGTGCCGAGATCCCACGAGATCCCAGACGTGAGTCCCAGGCACAGGCGAGAGTGAGCGTGCCAAGCTGTCCCGTTAGCTTCTCCGCCAGAGACAGGAGTGTCCCGCCCTGGGGCAAGGGGAGATGAGTCCCCACAGCGCTTGGTGGGCACGCAGTCGATCAGGTTCTGGGTCCAGGGCAGCACAGACCCCGGTCAGCGCCCTCTGTGTCCACAGGCACCAGGGGACCAATGTGGGCCGCAACCACAGACAGGCTGTCCTTCCAGGAGACTGCGTTTGTGTGGCATGTCCAGGGGCGCATGCAACACTTTCCGCGAGACGGAGTCTTTGCATTCAGCTCCGGTGGCCGCGGACGGAATTTCCAAAGCCAAGCTCCAAAAATGTTCCAGCAGGAACCCTGCTCCTGTGTGCTGCAGGAACAAGAGGAAGTTTCTGCCTGGCTGGAGAGTCGGGGCGAAAGCTCCTCCCTGCCTGGCTCCCGTCCGCCCGGCCCATCAGATGTTCTGGCACGTCCACCCAGTGCATGGGACCTTCCAGGAAGGCTGGAAGGAGCTGGGTTGGGGGCGGGCGCAGCTGCATAGATTCCCAGGCTCTGACATCCTCTCCATGCCCTCGCAGGGTCACAGAGCAGTGGCTTCCTGGACCTGGGGGCACCCGGCGCAGCATTGGTACCCCGAGATAGGCCCCAGGGGCAGCTGCCTTTGCCAGGGAGCGTTTTTGAACCCCACGACTCAGGGCCCCTGCTGCTGGACTGTGCACTCAGTGTTTGACTCTCCTCGCGGCTCATCATCCTGCTGAGCCGCGCGGCCTTCCAGCCGGTGGGAGGTGACACGGACGGCCTGGGGTGGACCTCGTTCCAGCAACCACAGGACGAGTGTCTCAGACCCAGCAGCTTCTGGGCCCTGGACAGAAGGCAGCCCCCAGGAAGGCCGGAGTGCCAAGGCCACCGCCACTCTCCAAACTCGCAGCAGCTGCTCGCGTTCCGGAGGACTCGGAGAAACAGACGGAGGCGCTGGGGATGGAAGCCCGGCTTCTCCTACTCCCAGCCACGCTCCCTGTCCCAGCAGCCGCCAAGCTGTCTCCTTTCCAGAACGTTCCAGTGCCCAGGCTCCCTCCGAGGGGCCCGCCGTGGATGTGCATGGGCAGGGTCCCAGGCAGGCCTCCGACCTTCAAAGTGTCTTCAGTCTCATCATCCAGAGAGAAACTAGAGGCACATTTTTAAGGGTTTTCTTCACATCTTTTTTTTTTTTTTTGCATCATACTCTCCATAGCTTTTATTTTATTTATTTTATTTTATTTTTTGAGTCGGAGTCTTACTCCGTTGCCCAGGCTGGAGGGCAGTGGCATGTTCACAGCCACCCCAGCGTCGACCTGCTGGGCTCTGGCAATCCTTTCGCCTCATCCTTCCAGGTAGGCAGAACTACAGGCGTGCGATATCATGTCTGGCTAATTTTTTAATTTTATTGTAGAGACGAAGTCTCACTATGTTGCCCAGCTGGTCTTGAGCCCGCGGGCTCAGGCAATCTTCTGGCCTCTGCCCCCCAAAGTGCTGGGCCACCACGCCTGGCCAGGTTTTATTTTTAATCTTGTTTTTTCCCCTGAGTTTCTAATACATACTGCCAAGTTGAACCCCAGAAATGTTACAGCAATCAGGAGGGGCTGGAAACTTTCACCTCATCTTCACCAGTACTGATCATTATTTCTTTTTATGTCGGTCATGTTATTTGTTTATAATCTTTCCTACCTATGGGGCTGAGCATTCTCACACATAAGTATTTGACATCTTCCTTTGTGAACTATTTCCCTAGCCCAGTCTGCCTTTGGGGTGTCCGTCTTTTCCCCTTAATAAATTATAGCTGCTTCCGTGTTAAAGACTTTAACCTCTGTACTATACATTTCTGTAAATAATACATATTTACACTTTCAGTTTTATCATTTTGTTTTTTAATTTTTCCTGTTTTTTAAAAACCTACAGTCTCGAACTTTAAGCAGGTCATAGCCGCTGCCTTTTTTCCCGGTGAAGTTGTCCCTTTTTTTCTGTATCAGAAATTGACTTTCGTGCAACCAGACGAGAAATATCCTTCCAAGTTTTTAAAAGCTTCTTACAGTACCCACATGTGGAAGGGCAGAGGCAGGGCTGCGGGAACCTCCCTACCTAGGGTGCAGTTTCTGTCACTGGGCGGCACAGCGGGTGACCAGGGAGACACAGAGGTCAAGAAGATTCAGGACGGGTGCGGGCTTGGGAGGCCGGCGTCTTTGTTCTCGGGGCAGGCACCCTTCTTCCCAGGAAGGACACGAAGGGGTCTTCCACCCGTGCATGGCACATGCGGGAGACAGACCAACGCCCCCCCCCAGCCCCAGAGATGCCCACCTGCCAATCCCTGAGACCAGTGAGTGTGGTACCTTTCCTGGCAGGAGTGTGAGTGTGGAAGGTCTTGAGAAGGGGGGTGGTCCTGGTTATCCGGATGATTCCAAAGTCATCACAAAGGCCCTCGTTAGAGAGAGAAGGCGCGGATGACAAGAGCAGAGGTCAGCGGGAAAGAAGCGTGAGAAGGCCATGCTGCTGCCATTAGGATGGAAAGGACCACGGGCCACGCACTGGGTGCCTCAGGAGCTGGGAAAGACAAGAAGTAGACTCCCTGAAACGCACCCCACTGACACCCGCCTCTGGGACTTCCGTCCTCCAGACCCACAAGGTCATAAATCTGTGTTATTTAAAGCCACTCTGCTTGGGGCACTGTCATTGTCACAGCAGCGACAGGAAACGCAGGCAGGAGCACTGGCCACAGCTCCTCAAAGTCTCTCTAGGGGACGCCCAGCCACCGCCAGGAGGGCAGGGTTAGCGTCTTCATCCCATGAGGCCTCAGAGTATGGGAGGACCTCACCAGAAAGAGACAGCAGAACCCGTGCCTGAGAGAAAGCCACGGTGGGGACCTGGGGTCAGGCCTTCCTCCTCTAATTAACCCAGATGTCCTCACGAGCGTGCATGCATTTCATTCAGATTGGTTTCTAATTGGAACAAAGCAGCCAACTGGATAGGGCCATTTGAGGATTGACCGAGTTATACACATCAGCCCTTGCCTGGCGTGCGGAAGCTCTCAGTGGGTCCACTGTAGTAGCTCCTGGTGTGAGCCAGGGCTTTTCCGGAGAAACAGAGCCAGCATGTGTGTATGTGTGTGTGTGTGTGTGCGTGTGTGTGTGTGCATGCGTGCGCACACAGAGATTTATCTTAAGGGATTGACTCATGTAACTGTGGGACCAGCAAACCCAACATCTGAACCCAACATCTGAGGGGCAAGCCAGCAGGCTGTTGATCCAGGGGGGAGTCAGTCGTGCAAGTTCAAGTCCAAAGGTCATCTGGAGGCAGAATTCCTCTCCTCAGGGACTCGGTCTTTCCTCCTAAGGCCTTCCACTGATTGGATGCGGCCCACCCGCACGGTGGAGGGTTATGTGTGATCCTCAAAGTCTACGGATTCTAATGTTACTCACATCTAGAAAACATTTCAGCTGCGTCTAAGCTGGAGTCTGACCAGGCATCTCAGTACCATAGCCTTGCTGAGTTGACACATACAACCAGCAGTGAAACTATCACAGGTTTGTTTCCTTTCTTATTTCAGGGGCTAAAGCTTCCCAGAAAATGTCAAATGAAGTCACAGCAAGCAGTGAAGGGAATAGAACTTCATCCTCTTTCCGGTTCCAAGGCAAACACCACAGCTTGTCTCTGGCAAGTATTCCTGAGAGGGCTATTCACCTTCTAGTCCTACTTGATGATATTTCAGGTATAAATGGGCACCATCCGCTAGTTGTTTTCTTGCAACTTTTTGAAGTGACGCATCCTCTTCATAGATTTTCCCTTTGTGAACCACATCTTCTATTCCCAGGGTCAGTCCTATGTGGCCAGGTTACCATCTTGAGATTCTAACCTCCCTGTGAGTTTAAGAATGTAAGTTGTTACTGTCCTCGGTCTGTGTTACTTTGTATTCCTAAGCCAGTGTCCCTTGCCTCTGAAGAGTTTGGCTTGTTTGTGGGGGGTCTGCTAGGTGATTTTTGTCAAAGTTGTATAGTCTTTGTTCTGCTCCCTCCCTGAGTGACCTGGCTGGCGCGCCCTCCTGCTCTGTGCCGTGTAGTAGTGTAAGAAGCATGAATCCAGAAATGTCCTCAGTGGCAGGGCACACAGACCAGCACATCGCAGAAGTCAGGGGATGTCTCCATCCCCTGCAGGCTTCCTTCCATTGAGTCAACATTGACGTTACATCAATGCGTAGGACGCTAAATGTCAATGCAGGATGATGCTAAGAAGTGCCTGCACTGTCCTTCACTCTGTCTTTGCGTCTCCTGTGTCCCTGAACTCTCTAGAAGCCTCCCCTGGAAAAAAACAAAACCAGCCATCTGATCCTGGGGGGAGGGGCAGGGCAGAGCCCGCCAGGAGTCAGTCCCGAACATCCTGTCAAGTGGTCACTGTCCCCTTCATCAGCATGGCTGTCTGGAGCGCCTCGCACACAGTCCACGCTCAGACCCCTTCAGCCCCTGCGTCATGTGGCTTCCTCCCACACTCAGACACACAAAAAGAAGAAAGTGGTGGCCACTCCCAGCTGAGAAGCCAAGTGCGGGCCTGGGTGGGCCTGGCAAGGATGGGATGGGCCAGGGTTTTCCTTGGCTATGCACCCTGGGCGGCATCTGCTTCTCAGTGAGGCTGGCCGAGGAGCGGCCAAGTCGGACCAAGTTAGAAGCCCTGCCTGTAAGTACAGCTTTCCGTCTGCATTCCCAGACGCCCGGCGGCAAGCCTCCCACGACAGGGCTCCCATGCCCTCAGAAGCAGTGGGGTCACTGGCTTCTTCACACCCAACCCTCGTGTGCTTTCTGGGAGTGGACTTTTAAGTAGTCAAGCAACTGACAATTATTCAGTGAATGAGCATCGCCCAAACGGTGTCCTGGGGGCCACCACTGTTCCACAAATGTCAAGGGGTATTCCAAGAAAAAATAAAAAGTCTGTCTTCAGATAACTTTTGCAAATTCAGGTTAAACAAAATCCAGTCATTTCAAAACCCACTGCATGACCCCAGGGAGTACATTGAGTGTGTTCAGCAAGTTTGTTCTACTGAGGCACCCAGGGACCCCGAGCCATCTTCACAGCACACCTACCCGCATCTCCAGATGGACACTGTTGGGCAGAACACGTCTTGGGCAAACACCACTGTACGCATCCCCTGCACCTGCAGAGCCTGCGAGGCATGACGTCTCGTGGCCCTCAGACAAGTCATGTCTCAGGCAACCCTGCAGTGAAGTGGGCGTGGCTGACTCCAGCACAGGGCATGGGGGTTACATCATGGTGCCCGATGACAGCACTGGAAGTCATGGAGCCCGAATTGCATCCAGATCTGGTTTGGGGTCCCCGCTTCACCAGGAAGCCACATTCGTTTCAGAGCTGCTGAACTTTGAGGGAGTCGATCCTTGGGCTCCACAGGGCTGGGCTCCAGGACTCTGCAGACACCAGACCTGCAGCTATCGTGGCTGGCCCTTCGTGTCCCCATCCAACCTGCAAATGGGAACCCAAGGGCACAGGACCAACCGCATGAACCTCACTGAACAGTATGTCATACGTAGCCTACTGTTGACACGTACCTTCCCATGCCCTGGGGACAGGCATCTTTTCTGCACTGTAAGCCAGCCCGGCTTCTCTGTAGCCAGCAGCA
Source organism: Carlito syrichta (assembly GCF_000164805.1). NCBI lineage: Eukaryota > Metazoa > Chordata > Mammalia > Primates > Tarsiidae > Carlito > Carlito syrichta. The sequence continues at coordinate 103,170 of NW_007246014.1, forward strand.
CACACACAGTGGGCACGGCCACCGGCGAGTGGGCAGCAAGCACGCGTGGGCCCGGAAAGTTGTGTGGAAGGAGGGCCGTGGGGGGGAGCCCACGTGGGAGGGGGCTGGGGGGGGCCGTGGAGGGAGGCGGGTGGGCATCCCCTCGCAGCTCCCCCTCCTGCCGTGCATGTGTGTCAGGCGTTGACTTCGTGCTGGTGCCAGACCTGCCACCCTCAGCAGAGGACACCAGGCCAGAGGAGGCTGGAGTCTGATGGCCTCCTTCAGGCAGCAGAAATGGCGAAGATTTGTGGGTAACCGAGGTTGGCGGAAGCCCCGTGGCCAGGAAGGGTGGCACATGGCTGGGAGAAGAGACCCACGGCGTGAGACGCCCTGCCAGAGGCTGCCACTGCCTCGGACCTCTGAAGGGGGAAGGAGCTGATGCCAGAGAACTTGCTGAAGACCCACCCCACAGGGACGCCCACATACTGCTGCAGCGGCTCCGTCAAGGGTCCCGTCTCCTGCACTGGTGGGACGCCCATGCACCCTGTCCCTAGCCCGTGGGTCTCTGTGTGCCACCAACCTCCCTCTGGGTGCTCCACATGGCCTTCCCCACCCGGGGCAGGACACACTCACCACCCACACTTTCTCTCTTTGCAGGAGGATGGCCACCGGACCACTGCCTCGCTCAGCAGGGCACAACAGGTCTCACAGGAGGCAGGTCAACCAAGGGTCTAGCCCAGGACACCCTGGAATGGTGGTGGTCACACTGGGATGAGCCCACTCCCACAAGCTCCTTGCCTGAGGGGTTCTCATCCTCTTCGCTCCAGAAGGCTGGGACTTTTCCATGAGTCTATGGGCTGTTATGATGCGACAACCACCCTGATGCAAGTAGCTGAGGACAATCTCCACTCACTGGTTATTACGAGCCCACAGGCTGGCAGGTAGTTCTCCCACTTAGACCAGACGCGAGCGGTCCAGGCCGGTGCACTCACGTGTCAGTGGGTGGCTGCCACTGGAAGGCTCCCTCATCAGGGACAGCCTCATCTGGGAGGGCTCAGCCCTGTGTGTCCCCTAGCCCTTATGAGGCCTGGGCTTGTCCTCATCATAACCTCAGGGGTCGCAGAGGAGAGACAGCAAACCTCAGTGCACACTCATGTCCAGCCTCTGGCTGAGAACTCGTTTGCTAGCATCACATTGACCAAAGCGGATGAGCCCAGGGTCAAGGTTAGAGGAGACAACAAAGTTACAGGGGAAGAGAAGGATGCAGGGAGGCCTTGCAGGGGGCCGACCATAACATGGCACTATTCACCCAGGCTGACGTCAACCAGGTGCGTCAGCCCGTGGTAGGAATGCAACAAGTCAGAATGTATCTATACGGGCTGTGACAGGCACCCCGGTGGTCAGAATGTCTCTCTACACACTATCGTAGGATCTACAGTGGGTCAGAATGCATCTTTACGCACCACGACAGGCCCGGCACGTGAAACTGTGTGCCCTGGCATGCTGGAACAGGCACTCCAGTTGGTCCAAATGCCCCCAGCCGTCCTTCTGACTCCCACGGTGAATAGAATTACAAAGGCAGCTAGGTCAGAACCCCAACCTAGGCCCTTCTGTGACTCACGTTTCCGGAGTTAGCCCGATCCAGGTAAGGACACTGAGATCCCTCGTGCAACTTTGTTCCTCTTAAAGGATGCAGCCCTGAGAGGGATCGGACTGTGCCCTCCAAGGCACATGGCTTCGGCATAAGGATCACCAAAGCCAGAGACGCCTGAAACCCAAGAGATGCGGAAGACGCCTTCTCGGAGCTCCCTTCACCAGACTCAAAGCCAACATTCACATCAGGGAACTGGGGCTGCCACAAACTCCTCCCCGGGGTGGTCAATGCCAGGAGAGAGCAAGACAGCCACCACTTCCAAGAGGGAGGTGACTCGGTCTGCCACAGACCCCTCTGAGGGGCCGCCTGGCCCCAGGGGAGGTGGATGGCTCCTGCCTGCAGAGACAGACATGAGCAAAGGCCTTCGCTCTCATTTGTTCTCCTACAACTCATGTGTCTTTCCTAAAAAGCCTGCATGGTTTTCCCATAGAAGCCCTTTCTCCCACCTCTGTCCCGACTGAGTTAGGTGTATAAGCCCCAAATTCTAACTGCCCCTTTGACTTACTCATCACCAAGCACCCTGCATGTGTGAGTGTTACATCCCTAAACTTTTTCTTCTGTGAATCTGTGCTTTGTCGATTTAATTCGCAGACCCATTAACAAAACTTAAGAGGGTAGAAAAACGAGTGTTTCTCCCCTAAAGTACCATCCTCGTGATGACCCCAGTCAGGGCCACGCTCTAAGAGTGATCGTACAACGGAAGCCGTTTGAGCTTGAGTCTTCAGTTGCTCGCAGCCAATAGAACTCAAGAGACAGAGTCTTGTGTTTGAGTTGCCAATTGACAGGCTAAAGCCAGGAGTCAAGAAAGCCAACAAGACACGTGAATCTGGATTCAGAGGGAGAGGCATGCTTGCAAGCCATGGGACTGCGTGAATCACTTATGAATGTCAACAGAAGGTCAGTAGAGTTGAGTACTCAGGACCAAACCCCGGGGAACTCTAGGGGTTGAGCCCACAAAAGGGACTGAGACGAGACCCAGCAAGTGGGAGGAAAACCAAGAGAGGGCATGATGGAGGCCTGAGAGGGGAGGCTTCCAAGAGGGAGATGACTCGGTCTGTGTGCGGGGGTGAGAAGAGCACCTGGGCTGGGCAACTCACAAAGAAAGAGGAGTGTTTGTCACACGGTTCTGCGTGGTGCCAGCCTCTGCTTCCGGTGAGGCCTCGCGATGCTTCTGCTCATGGTGGGAGAGGAAGGGAGCAGCTGTGACACATGGCGAGAGAGGGCAGCGGGGCAGGGGTACCAGGCTCTTAGACACCCGGCTCTCACGTGAACTGACAGAATGAGAACGCGCCCGTGACGTTGAGAACAGCACCAAGATGTCCCCGGGGATCTGCCCCATGACCGCAACCATGACTACCGCCCTCTACAGGGCCACACCTCCAGCCCCGGGAGCCACGTTCAACAGGAGACTCCGGGGGTCAACGTCCTGAGCTCATGGGAAGGGAGCTGGGGGCGGGGGAGGCTCCCAGGGG
>NW_007246014.1:106331-110266 GCF_000164805.1 Carlito syrichta
CAGGGGTGGTGTTCTGCAGACCCACGGCCCCAAGGTTTCCTCCGGGGACGGCACCCTGGCTTCAAGCCCCAGTGCCGGCACGCCCACCCTTCCCCCACCCTCTGGCTTCACCCACGCTGGGACCCGAGACCCCCCAGCTCCTCCTGTTCCTCCAGGCCTCAGCCCAGACGTGGCTTCTCAACGTGGTGAGGAGCCCTTCCATAAGCCCGCAAATCACCTGCCCGCCCAGGTGTCTGCTGGATGCTGAGTTCTCCACCCAAACGGGACTGACTGGCCCACAAGGCCAAGCCCCAGCCTCGTGTGCAACTCGCTATCTGTTACCTTCGGCACGACAGCGCCTAGACCTGCGGACGTCCCCGGACCAAATGACGAGGACACAAAGGCGGGTGCCCCTCTCCAGGCCACCTGGCCAGCCCATCAGCTCGGCCAGGACAGACCCCCCCCCAGGCATTCCCCTCCAGAAGGGTGCCATCTGCGTGGTCAGTGATGCCTCTGAAATACACGAGGGAAGTCTGGTGTGGGTGAGTAAGGAATTGTAGAGTTTTAAAGGAAGCTTCGGTGCTTTCCGGAAGCCTAAAACATACCTTTCCCGTCTGAGTTGTTGCTTGGTCATTTCTCCACTAATTATTTGCTTCACATATGTTAAAATAGCCTTAAATGTAATGAAAACCCTTTCTTAGTAAACGAAGCAACAATCCCAAGATGCACTAATACTTTCTTTCTTTAGTCAATTCTACTTCTACATACAGGTGAGACCAAGGTCAATTTTAATCCAGCCTCCAGGAAAAAAGTATTGAATAGTTTAAATCCCTGCTTGGGATCCTGAAGGTCCCAAGCTGTCAGCGGCAAAAAGGGGTGAGACGCGGGGGCAGGGGTCTCAGGAATGCATGATTTTGGACCTCTATGTCTTTTGATCCATGATGCCACAGTGGCGAGTCTGACTTACAGATATTAAAATGCTATCTCTAGAAACAGGAAGTCGGCAGTGGCACATCTGTCGCTTCCCTTCCTCCCTGAAGATTGCACACACATATTTTTAAAGACAAAAATTGATTTGAAAATACAGAGAGGAGCTGGCTTTTTTTAGGCCTTGCATTTCTAGGTTTTTCTAAACTTTGAAATGTGTTCCGGGGAAAAAATAATCTCTGAACAAGTTTTCAGCTGCTCACTGGTGTTAACCCTTCAAGGGCGGCTTCCTCCTTGTTCTCAAAATGGAGCCGTCGGGCAAAGGGGCCACGGGTGGGAGCACACGGGTAAGGCCAGGCGGTCAGCAAGGGCTCCAGCGTCCTCTCGCAGCTGGATTAGGAGGCTATTGTCCCAGCAGCAAGGGAGGCTGGGGGACACATGACAGCGAGCGGACATTGCCCATGCTGACACAACGGTATCAACAAGAAACTCATGCCGAGCCACCCACCACTCCTATCTTGGGCTCCGGACATGACTCCAGGAGGGCGCCGACAGCACCCGGCACCGGGGCCTCCCAGGAGCCGCTCCTGAGAACAGCCGAGCAGCAGAGGGAAGGGCAAATGTCGGGAGGGACAGCCAACTGGCCGTGAGGCCCAGAGCAGCAGTGCCCAGACCTCTCTTTGCCCCCGACCTGAACACAGATTTGTGGCTGTTTCCTGCTACATGAGGGCGTCCTCATGACATCACGGAAAGCAGCGAACACAGCCCCGAGATCTGAAGGGCTTATCTAGCATCCGAAAGTCCCCTGGGAATGAGAGCACGGTGCCTGCCTTATGCCACGGCTTCTCCGGGCGTGGCCTCTTTCTCCAGACATCCTGATAACAGGCCTCTGAGAAAAATCCCCAGCAAGAGTCCCAGTCACAAGTCTTTCTTACTTTGGCCGCCGGGCCGTTCTCTAAGCAGCCGCGGCCTGCAGGCCCGCCGGCCGAGATGAGGCTGTACTTTTGCTACAGTGCAAGCGTGGAGGTGGGCTCAGTGCAGGCTGGAGCTGAGAAGCATGGAGGCTGAGGGCGTGGACATCCTGAGGAGGAGAGGCTGCGTCTGAAACCCTGGAATGCCCGGCCAGGTCCAAGCCAGCCCTGAATGAGGAGCCCCCCGGGGCCCTCTCCAGGCTCAGGCCCCAAGACACACAGGTGGCCCTGGCCAGCATCCACTGGAAGAACTGCCTTCCTTGCCCTCGTGGGATAAGACGGGTCCCAGCGGGCCTTGGGCACCTGCAAGCTGGCAGTGCGTGCACGCGCACGAGCACACACACACGCACACACACGTGCACACACACTTATAAGCACGCCAGGCTTCAGTGTGCACCCCCAGGTTGGTAGAAGCAGCGGTCCTTCCTCGCCCCCACTGGGCCGTTTCCTTCCTTCCCTGGGCCTCAACTTGAGGGGATGATTATGCTGTTTTGGTCTTTTGCATGTCTGGTGAATCCCAAGTCTCTGGAGAGAAGCCAGCTCAGAGAACTTCCTGGCAGAAGCCAGACATTGGTACTCAGTCAGAGTGCACACGCAATCTCCAGTGGTGACTCGCTTTCATGGTTTCACTGTTTGGGCGTGACATGGGATTACAGTGGCCTGTGATGACAATTTGTTCAGTGTATAATGCAGGGGTCCCCGTCCCCCGGGTCATGGTACCGGATTGTGGCCTGTTGGGAACCAGACTGCATAGCCAGAGGTGAACAGCCGGTGAGCCAGCAAAGCTTCCTCCGTGTGTACAGCCGCTCCCCATCATGTGCATGACCACCTGAGCTCCATATTCTGTCAGATCAGCTGCGGCATTTGATTCTCCTAGGAGCACAAACCCTATTGTGGCCTGCACATGTGAGGGATCTAGGTCGCGGCTCCTTATGAGAATCTGATGCCCGATGGTCCGAGGTGGAGCTGGGGAGGCGATGCTGGCTCTGGGAGCAGCTGCAGACAGCAATGAACATGAGCAGGGAGGTTGGACTGCACATCCCCCCCCGACCCCCATCCAAGGAAAACTGGTCTTCCACGAAACCGGTCCCTGATGCCAAAAAAGGCCGGGGACCACTGGTGTCATGCCCAGAACTGTGTGAAGCTTGAGTGAGAGGAAACAGCAGGCACAGCTGTGCCTCAGGAGCTGGAATGTGCTACCCAAGACTACATCAAGTGACCGTCCCAACCAGCAGCCACACTGACCCCCAGAGAGAGGAGAAGGGAATTCCGGGAACGTGCGTTCCTAGTTCCTTCCTAGCTGCGCGAATGTTAGCAAGTGAGTTAACATATTAGAGCTCCCATTTTCTTATCTGTAGAACTGGGAAAACAGTCCCAATTCTTACAAGGCTGTGACAAGAATTTAAAGTACACATATCACACCCAGCATAGTGCTGACGCACGGTTGATGCTTTTAAGATGGTAGTTACAGCTGCTGCGCTAACAGATGCTTGTACACCTGGACACGTGCAATTCCACACTCTTTCCTGACTTGATGAAACTCTCTTTCTCACTCAGGAAAGGAAGGCCACCTCAGTCCAGCCAGAGGGCATGGGTGTGACCACCAACGGATGAACAAGATGTGAAAGTTTTACGTAGTGGACTGTGCCCCAAATGCATGACTTGAATTCATATTTCAATTCCCTGTACTAAACATGCAAACATGTAAGAGAAAACTGTAAAAAAACAAACAAAGCCAGGCTCGTTGGCTCATCCCAGCACTTTGGGAGGCCAAGGCAAGTGGATTGCCTGGGCCCATGGGTTCGAGACCCACCGGGCAACTTGGTGAGACCTTGTCTCTACCATAAATCAAAAATTAGCCGGGCATGGTAGCATGCGCCTGTAGTTCCAGCTACTTGGAAGGCTGAGGCGGAAGTATTGCTGGAGGCCAGCAGGTTGAGGCTGCAGTGACCGGGAGCATGTCACTACACTCCAGCCTGGATGACAGAGTGAGACTCCAACTCAAAAAAAAAAAGGTATATACGAAATAAACAGGCATTCTTTTTTTTTTTTTGAGTT
>NW_007246014.1:110286-139236 GCF_000164805.1 Carlito syrichta
CCTTCCAAGTAGCCGGAATTACAGGCATGCGCTACCACGCCCGGCTGATTTTTTGATTTATTGTAGAGATGAGGTCTCGTTGCCCAGGCGGGTCTAGAACCCGCGGGCTCAGGCAATCCACTTGCCTCAGCCTCTCAAAGGCGCGGGATTACAGGCTGAGCCACTGAGCCCGGCTAGGCATTCTTTAAAAAAAAAAAAAGACAAAGAAAGAACGTCACAATAACGCAGCTTCCTGGCGTGCAGCTTGGTAAAGTTTCTATCCATTGAGTCAAGGATTGGGGTCTTCATTGACCCCTATGAGAATGGAAGAAATAACATATTGAGGCCGACCGAGTAACAAACCATAGTTTTCAAGCTTTAACTTAATAAAGTGCAGTAACACTCAGAGCCACATTCTTGTCTGTTAAGAGGGGAAAGAGAGCTGTCAGAATACGTGGAGGGGGTCAAGGCAGTGGCACAGGTGAAAGTCCCTGCCGCGGGGTCCTGTGAGCAGCCATGTTGAACATGTCACCACACGCCAGCAGAAAGGGTTACTCAAGAGGCGCTTCCCACCTGTACGCCGCACAGGGGCCTGGATGGAAGCTTGACGTGCGTTTCTGCTGTCCCTGAACCCCGAGAACAGCTCACGGCCCAGACCAGAGTCAGCCACACCGGGGTTGGCACTGGACTCAAGTCCCCACGGTAAGAAAAGGTGCCCCTTGGGGCCGGAAGTGGTGGGGGGATGGGGAGCCGGACTCAGTCGCTCCATCAGCCCCATAGTCAGGGGCACGCGTGCACTCCCTCCCCCTCTTCCCTTCTCCCTCTCTCTGTCTCTCTCCCTCTGTCTCTCTGTCTCTCTCCCTCTCCCTGTCTCTCCCTCTCCCTCCCTCTTCTCTCTCCCTCTCTCTCATTTTCTCTCTGGCTCTCTCTTCCTCTTCTCTCTGTCTCTTCCTCCCTCTCTCTTCCTCTCTTTCTGTCTCTCCACTGTTCTCATCCTCTGTGTCTACCTCTCTCTTTCTCTCTCTCCCCTCTCTGTATATCTTCTCTCTCCTTCTCTTTTTATCTCTTTCTCGCTGTTTCTCTGTTTCTCTCTCCCTTTTCTCTCTCTCTCTCTGTTTCTCTCTATTTCTCTCTGTATGTTTCTCTGTGTGCATTTCTCTGTGTATATTTCTCTGTTTCCCTCTCTTTCTGTCTATGTTTCTCTCTGTGTCTTTGTCTATCTCTCTTTCTCCGCATGTGTGTTTCTCTTTCTCTCTCTCTTTCACGCACACACACACACACACACACACACACACACACACGCACGCACGCATTTGCCCACTGAAAGATGACATGTACTCACTCTTGCCAGGACAACCCTATCTGTGTGCCCTCTTTGTAGACCCAGGTAACACAGCAGTGCAGGACCAGGGCTTGTTGGGCAGTTGGCCCTTGGCTGTAATGTTACGGCCGGGCGGGTGCCACCACACTTGCCCCAGAGCCTCGTGACCCAATGCCCAGTTCAAGCATCTCTCTGAGTAGAGCCTCCTCATTTGACACTTTGCAGACAAACGTATTGAGAAGATAGAGCATGCTGCAGGACCACAAGCAGACCTCAGCCCCTAGCCGCCCTGATTGCCTGGGGTCTGTGCTGAGGACGGTGCCAAGATGTGTCTGAGCTGGACATGGTGTGACCGACCCGGAACGCCTGCTGGGCTCTGGAAGGGGAGACACAGACACACGCCTGCCATCTTTGAGCTGCAGTTTGCTCAGATAGATGCACCCAGATAGTCACCAATGGCAACCCAGGGTCACTGTCCCCTGAGGACCCACGCCCCGGAGCACGTGACCCTTGGGTCCCACGTCTGCCTCTTTCTATAGAGAGACACCGCCCACCCATGGGGTCTTCCCATTGCAGCTCCACGTTCCTGGAGGGTCTGCACTGTCTGTGGTGGCCGCTGTGGTGACGACTGTGATTGTCCACCCTTGGGGCTCCGCATCGGGGCGGTCCTGCCTGAGCCACGTGGCTTGGCTGGGAGACATCCCTGGCTCACAAGAGGCCGGGAGCTTCCTTTCACTCCACACACATCTCGCCAGTCTTCCCCACTGGCTCCTCTTGCCCTGGTATGTCCAGGCGGTCCCGACCCACTGGCTACACTCCCCGCCACCCTCACGGCACTGGTGGAGCCACCCGTCTCTCAAGGTTGTGATTTCTCTTTGGCAGCTCCCCTCAAAATAAGTCTAAGGTCTCTGCATCCTTTATGACCACAGACTTGCACGTGCAAAGTCAAGCCATTGCAGAGCACTGACCACCTGGCTCTGATGACCACCTGGCTCTGATGACCACCTGGCTCTGATGACCACAATGGCCACACCAGCCCTCGGTGTCCCCTGGAGAGGCCACCCCATGATGTGGGCAGGACACTCTGCCTTCTGAGCAAATGGCCAATAGATGTATGTCCTTTAAGAAATTGACCCACTTCTGCCAAGCATGGTGGCACAAGTATGTAATCCCAGCACTTTGGGAGGAGGAAGCGAGAGGATTGCCCAAGCTCAGGGGTTCGAGACCCATGGTTTCAGCTACTTGAAAGGCTGAGGTGGAAGGATCGCCTGAGCCCAGTAGGCCAAGGCTGCAGTGGCCGTGAGCAGCATGCCGCTGCACTCCAGCCTGAAGGACAGAGTGAGACTCCGACTCAAAAAAAAAAAAGTGACCCATTTCTAAAACTCTCCCTTCTTAATTGGAATGACTGATCCCTCGGGGCGGAAAGCCCCTTGTGGACCTTTGCCTCCCTCTGGGTCCACCATGAACTGCAGCGTCAACCCCTGTAAAGTCGCCCCCAGTGCAGGGAGGTTGGGGGGTGGGCAGGTGAGTGCCGACCCTGGTACCGTCGTGTCTACCTCCCACCTGGGCCCGTGGGTGCCCACACACCTGCCCCCCACACAGGAGGCCCGAGGCAGAGACCCGTCTCCACTGCAGGTGGACAGTGGGAAGCAGGAGAATGGAAGCAAAGTACTTGGTGACAATTGCCAGTCCCTCTCTCGGGTCTGGCTGCAAGGTGCCTCCAGCCTCTTTCTGGGGCTCCATTATTGAAAACAACAGTAGCAACCAGCCGTTGGGGAGCCGTCCCGGCCACAAGACAAGACAAAACCATCCCTCAGGGAACTTGGTGCATGTGCAGACGACTAGATGACAAAGCGGCCACAAGCCCATGTCTGTGGGGGGGCAGGGGCCCTGGACCCTCCTGTGAGCAGCCTGTGAAGGCTGTGAGAGCGGGAGAGATGCCAGGAATGACACAGGGAGAAAGGAGGCATGCTCCTTACGTCAAGCAGGCTCACCAGCCACGTGGGCAGATGACGTGCCATTTTCCTTTCTCTCCCTAGCCACTTGGACGCACACACCGCCTCGAGTCCCCGTGATTGAAGTAAACCAGCACACGCGGCCTCGGAAAACCCGCCCTGACTTCTAAACCCTGGCACCGACATCCAGGAATTTCCTTTCTCCTTCCCGAAGTTAGGAAAATTAAAGCAAAACTTCACTTTCCAGGACTCTGAGTTTCTGAGTTAGAGTTTCTCTTTCACATAATTTCCAGGCCAAGTGATGGAAAGTCTGCTGGCAAAGAAGAATGCAGACTTGTATTCATTTTCTAAACCAAGCAGAAGCCCTGGAGTCAGTCTCTACTGGCCACCTAAGAGTCAGTCAACCACTGGTCACAGGAAGCAGGACCAGAAATCGGACCCTCGTGGAGCATGCAGCTCCGACACGGCCTGTTTAAATCACAGGACGCTCACCTGCGCCTGCCTCAGAGCTCATCCAAGTCCCACATGTGGTGTGATGTGATGTGATGCTCTCCAGATCTCAGGAGAGGATCTGTGAAGCCCTCGCCCCCTCCGAACCAGCTGCAGACCTGTGGGAAGAATAATTCGCTAGACAAGCCACAGACAGCGGCTCGAGCGCCTTGTCCCTGTGGGAAGGAGTGAAATAAAAGTGCCAACTCACTGTCACCTGGCTCTGGGGCACCTCAAGCCAACTGTGAGGGAAGCCGGTGTCCACAGAAGACGACTGTCAACTGGCATCAACAGACAGAACCCGAGCTCTCGTAAAAGCAGAGCGTGCCATGTCTCCACACGGGCAATGACCGTCACGTTTCTTTTTTAGAAAGTAGACTTCACTGCTAAGACACTCCACAGTCAATGTCCATATGTGAACTATGCATGGGGGCAGAATTGCACCCTACCCTTCCCAGACCCGAGGCCTCGGTGGGAGCATGGAAGCCCTCTGAATGCCTGGCTCAAGGCGAAGAATGTGTCTGGCTTGCGCTGTGTTTATGTGTGTCAGGGGTTGAATGCCAGACCGTAAGCTCCCTGGGGCAAAGCATAGGTCCCGCTGTACAGTGGGGACCGTTGCTCAATTGCGATGATGATGATTGGGGTGTCTTCAGTATCCCACCAAGTGTTCCCGTCCAAAGCTTTGAAACTGTGGCCAGGATGTGGTATTGAACTTCCAGAAGGCTTAGCTTTCTTTTCATTTCAACAAACATTAGCAGGAAAATCACCAAGGCCAGACAAGGGACGAGCCCTGGCTTCAGCAGTCAAGATAGGCAAGCGTTTCCTGGGGACGAGAGCCGTGGCGAACATGTGGGCAGCTTTGAGATGACACCGAACCACAGGTCAAGCCCTGGTGGGGGACGAAAGCCCCTTTGTGTGTGGAATGAGGGTGAGTCTGGGGCGAGGCAGGCACTGGGTGGTTGTTCCAGGGGGTCCTCCGTGAAGGGCGAGAAGCTGTGGACACATGCACAGAAGGCCGCTCACTGCAGACCCTGGCGGCCCGAGTCCAGACGTGTGGGTCAGGGCACGGGGGCCCTCAATGCCACAAGACCCATGAGCACAGGCTTCTTAGCTCCCAAGGTCACAGACATCACGGCTCATGAGGTGTGTGCTGGGCCCTCCTGGACACAGGCTGCCTCTGCCTGGGTGTTCAGATCCGACCCGACGAGGCCCATGGGTCCCGAGGCCTCTGCAGGACCAGACGTGGGGCTCAACCGCGTCTGTCCTTGGACCCTGGGGACTGGAAGGTAACGTCTCCTGCCAGGCTTCGCTGGCTGGGGAGAAGAAGTCAAGCAAAATAAACAGCAACTTCCCTTTTGAGAACTTTCCTTTCAAGGATTCCCTGCAAAGGCCACCCAGCCCCCCTCTCTGACTCCCAGCACCTCCTCACCCACACAGAGCGCCTGTCTGTGACATCGCCCTCGAGGATGGGCCGGGAACCACATGACACTGGCCACCTCGAGCTGCAGAGTCCTGTCGCTCGAAGGGCCTCACAAATTTGCATACAGGGTCTAGGCCGCCAGTGCCCTGCATTAGACCCGCTGCTCTGTCCTCCCGAGGTAACAGCGTCCTCAGGGTCCCACGTCACACCCGTCGTCACTACTGGGTCCCACCTACCCGCACCACTCGGCGTCTCATCCCAGTCACAGCATTTTAGGGACTCGGCTTTCTTAGATTCACTCCGAAATGGTCAGATGACCGCCCCCTCGCAGAGCCACTAGACTCGGCCTGCCCTTTGACAGATGGTCCCCCCATCACCCAGGAGACAGCCAGGAAACAAAGACTGCCTCAGCTACAGTTCTCTGATGGCCGGAGCTTCTTGACTAAAAGGCAAAACCTCTGTCTGTCCACATCCAACGTTATTCATTGCTCACTGTTAGCTTTCTTTTCTAAAAACAAAGCTGTTATTCTACATGTGAGAAAGGTTGCAGGGATGGCCCCACCCTCTCACTTCTCAGATGTGAAAACTGAGGCATGGAGGGGTCGGCGACCCACTGGGGAATCCACCCCATAGTTTCTGTTGGAGTGATGCCGCGTTTCTGAATCGAAAGGGTACACAGTTCCCACAGACTGTGCTGGACGCCCGCGACACGGGTGAAGCGAAACCCTCTCGGCGCTGGGTCCTTCCTGCGGGGGATGTACCTTCCTATCCTCAGCCGGGGCCTGGGGATGGCAGAGCCGATAGAGGCTGCCACCCGCGGCCACAGGGTGGACTCCCCACGGCACGCAGAGGTCATGTGGATGGGTGGAGGGTTTCTCCCCATCAGCCCTCCTGGAAAATTCCCTGGACTCCGTGAATCGGAGCGCAGGGCTGGAGCCGGGCCCAGCCTCCATGGCTGGCGGTGCTTCCCCAGCCCGAGCCTCACTCCCTGCGGTCCAGGAGGGGGCCACGGAGGCAGCTCGGAGCTGGGTCTTGCTTGAGACCAGGCACTGCTCAGCCACGGCCTTCCTGGTTCTGCCGGGACTCAGGAAAGGCTTCGGGGAGGAGGAAAAGGCGGAATGTCAGCCCAGGGTCGCCCTGGGGCCACTGAGTGTGTGGAGAGAGGGACCCTGGCAACCATCCCTCCCATGTGCACTCCCTCTGGGGTCACCTGAGGTGTGGAGAGAGGGGGACACCGCCGGGTGACCCCTCCCGTCCCTCCTGCAGGGACTCCTGGGCTCCCTGACGTGATCTTCTCCATCCAGGACCACCCAAGTGACCTCCCGGTACCCCCACAACCATAGCGGGAAGCAAAGGCCCTTGCCACGGGGCGGGTGAGGTCTGGAGACTCTGATCTGATGACTGTCTCCCTCGCGGCACGCTGGATCCTGCTCTGGGGGCCAGAAGCACCCACTGGGTCTAGGAAAGGCCCGCCTTGTCAGGACAGGAGGCAGAGAGAAAGAAAAGACCGTTTTTCTGATGGCTTGCTTCTACTCAGCCTCAAAACAAAAGGCAGACCAGAGTGCATGCTAAAACCCAGAGGTGTGGGCGCCAGTGCCAGGGCCTGCTGCAGGTCTGGCTGGCTCTGGATCCTGCCTGGACACAGCTGTCCTCCTTCACATGGGCTTCCCCTCACGCTGGGCGGAGCCTCCTGAGCCATTCCCACCCTCGAGGCATGACCCCACCCACGACTCAAGGTTCCACTGGGCCCACTGACGGCCCCTGGATGGGCTTGCTGTCAATAGTTCCCGACACTCACGAGGCACCGCGCAGCCCTGGGCAGAGCTGAATCCTTGACCAAGGGTGTCTGCGAAAGGGCCAGCAGCACTAGGTGGTGGGGCTGGGAGAACTCGTCTTCTGTCCCAGGGGCTGATGGGGTTTCTGAGCAAGACAGGGGGTTTTAAACAGCCCGACAAACCAGGCTGTGATGCTGGCTCTCTAAGCCCTGAGGGCTCCGTGAAGACGCCCATCTCGCTGGGATCCCATGCAGGTGTGTTGGGCCGCCCCCCGGAACCGTCCGGGCCCGGCAGGCACTGTGGACTCCCAGATCACTCTTCCATGTCATCCTGACAACAGCCCGGTGGGGAGGACGTTGTTTTGTGGATGATGACGCAGACGTCCGTGTGTCAGCCCCTGACCTCAAGGTGAAGCGCCCTCTCACCAAGACCAACAGCTGTCAGAGAGCAAGGATGATGCATTTCCTCTCCTGCTCAAACGCTTCCTGGAATGTATCTGCTTAACAAGAGATTCTGTCAGGGTCCACTCCCAACGGGGTCTCCTGATTGTTAAGGCAGGCCTGCTGGGGTGCAGGTGTGTGGTTTGTGACCGTTGCCACGTGAGAGATGCAAAGAATTGCACAGAAGTTGGATTCGGAAATATAGTTTGTTTAGAAAGTAAATGCGAGGGACAGGGGACTCAGCTCCCCAAGGTAGGGGAGGGGGCCAAAGCCAGGAAACATGGCGACGGCCATAGCTCAAAGAGCAAATGGTTGCTCATGGATGCATCCTTTTAGCCCTTTCTTTTGGTTAGGGGAAGGTCATTCAGGTGACTTGGTGGTGGTCTACTCCTCGTCATCCCGAAGGGGCAGGTAAGCACAAGTACCGGCTTCAGGGGATGGACAGCAGGCAGATGGGTGGGCTAGTCACGTGACTGCTGCGAGGGTGATGGGCTAGATGGGAGGAGATAAGGGGCGGGGTTTTCCTGCAAGAGACTTGGCAGACTTTTCCAACCCACAAGCTCTTTAGCAAAAAGGTAGTCTTATTTTCATTTCTGTGGCTTCGGCCAGCTAAGGGAACCTGAAAGTTTCTTAGAGGTTATTATGCTAAACCATGAATTGAAAGGTTGGGCTGTCCTGGTCTTGCATCTGATGGAGATTTGCCGAGGGGGGTGGGGAAGACTGCCAGCTTGGCCTGCAGTAAAATGTCTGAACGCTTCCTAAAACCTGCCTGTTGGAAATGTATCTATCTATGTTTAACCTGTGCTACATTCAAAGAGTGTTAGTTTAAGCACAAATGGCTATGCTGAGGCCAAGTGTGAACCAAGTTTATTCTAGGTTTCAGAGTCTATGTTAAATCAATACAGAAAGCTGCACTTTCGGCTGGCAGTTGACAGCCTCGAGCCACTAGCTGAGATCCCGCTAAGTACACACAAACCTGCCGTAGATGGTTCAAGACCCACTCCAGGCTGGCTAATGTGCTGATCCAGTTCAACCTGTTCCAGGAAGCTACTTGTTAATTGCTTAAATGAAGCGTAAGAGTCAAGACCGAGTCCTCAAGGAACCGGCAGCCACCCAGATGCCTGGGCCTCCAGCTGGTCCTTCCAGCCCGTGGTCCTGCGAGCTGGCCCACCCCACGAGCGGGCTGCTCCCCTCCCAGCCCCCTTGGGAGGCACTCTGGGGTCAAGAAGCTTCTGGAGAGTTTGGCCTGGGACCGGGAAACGGCAGGGATACGGGATCTTGCTGGTCTCCAGGGCCCCCCTGGGGGAGTTTGCGGGGAACCCCCTTCCATGTTTAAGGGAGGAGGACAGGGCTTGAGGGGTCCTCCCCATGAACACAGGCAGCGCCAGGAACCCACCGGAGTAAACGGGCGCGGTCTCAATGCTGGTCACAGGAGGCTTGGGGCATTTCACACTAGGCCTTCTCATCCGTTGTCTGCTGTGTATGGAAAGCCCCACATCCTGCACCACTTAAGAGGAAAGGAAATCATCCTGTGGGAGCCGCCAGCGGCTGGCTGACAACCACGCGCCGGGCGGGCTGGAGCCTGGAGCCTATCCAGACTTTGCATAAGGGGTTCATTCCGGGTAAGTTGGAGGGGGAGGAGGAGTGTCTGGTCCCGTCCCACAGATCCAGGAGCAGGAAGCTGGGATCCCTCAGAAGCTCCTGGAGGGCGGCTCTGCAGTCCCTTTGCCACGCCCAGAGAGGCAGCCCACGGGTCGACCTGGCGCCAAGAGAACTGCTGGCCGTCGGGTTCATTGTCCTGACACCAGGGGCACCACCAGCCATGTGGGTCTCCCCTCTTGACACCAGGAGGACCATCAGCCTTCCAGGTCTCCCCTTCTGATGCCAGGGGGACCGTCGATGGTTCCAGTCTCTCCTCCTGACACCAGGGGGAACTTCGATGGTTCCCGTCTCCTCCTGACACCGGGGCACCAACGACTGCCTGGGCTTCCCTCCACGAGTCACCGCTCAGTGCAGGGCTTGCTCTGGAAGAAGGCTCGTGCCCCCCGCCCCCCCCCGCTCCTCTTAAAGGATCCATTCTTTCTGTAGACTCCAGATTCGAAGCTTCTCTTCTTCTTCCTCATGACTCCTTCTCATCCTCGCTAGGTTAGCTCATTAGGCCGAGTTCACTAGCGTGGTAAGGACTTAGTATTTGTTAAAGGATGACACCCTCTTATGCTTCTAATCTGCAACTCACTAGTGCAGGGCAACTGCGTCTCAGTTGTGTCTCAAGTGCCTTCTCTGTGTCTCAACTGTGTCCCCTAGAAATGAGAGACATAAGTGGCTGATACCTCCTAGAGTTGCGGTGAGGACTGATCCCCTCGTGGGCAGTGAGCACTACTAGGGCCTTGACACCAAGCGTCAGATTGGTGCTGCTGACGGTTTTCATTCGGAGGATGTGGAAACGCCTCCCCTCTCTCTGCTGTAAAATAATCACCATATTTCCTTCTCATGTTTTTGGAAGGTGATTTGGGTGTGAGCTATGGAGGACAGCACTTGCTTTCTTCCCCAATGCTTAGTCAGACTTTTCCATGCTGTTATCGATTGATACTGCCTGTATTGCATACAACTTCCTTATTTTTCTGGGGACTTATCTTCTGCCTGGCCTATTCTGATATCAAGACCCTTCTCTCCTGGTCCTTTCCAGACCGTTCACACCTACATTTGCCTGACTGGAGAGCATGTGTTTTGGGCGTGGTGGCCTATGCCTATAGTCCCAGCTACTCTGGAGGCCGAGGTGAAAGGATCTCTTGAGCCCAGGAGTTGGAGGCTGTAGTGAGCTGTGACCATGCCACTGCACTGCAGTCTAGCGGCAGAGCAAGACTTGGTGGCTTTCTTGACTTCCTGCCTAGCTTCAGTCCTGGGATGCCCTGGAGCCGCTCGACATGAAATGCAAATTCAACTACAGGGATACCACACCACACACCCGAGGACGGCTACCATGGAAATACAGAAATACCAAGTGTGGGCAGGACGGGGAGGAACTGGGACCCCCACACTCAAGACTGGCTGCCTCTCTCAAGGCTGAACGCCTGCACCCGTGACCAGCATGCTCATGTCTGTATCCACCCGGCAGAAATGCCACTGCATCCACCCAAAGACAGAGGGCACGGCGTCCATGGCAGCTCTATTTGTACCATTTATAAAGAAAAGGGTTTGGCACACGATTCTGCACACGGCTGGCATCTGCTCCCAGGGAGGCCTCCGGAAGCTATGGCCATGGCGGAAGTTGGAGGGAAGCAGGCGTGACGCGTAGCAAGAGCGGAAGCAGGAGGGGGCAGGCGCCAGGCGCTTTAAAACACCAGCTCCCATGTGGACCAACAGAGCAAGACTCACTCGTGACCACAGGGAAGGCACCAAGCCGTTTGTGGGGACCCGCTCCAAGACCCAAATGCCTCCTGCCAGGCCCCCTCTAGCACGGGGGCCACCCTTCAACGTGGGATCGGGTCGTGAGTCGTGCCCCCCCACCGTGGCGGCCGACGCCCCTTCACTTGCTCCTCCTGGAGAAACCTCCTGGGACGTCCACTGCCTGCCAGGTGCTGTGCACAGTCCCAGCCCCCAGCTGGGGTCTTCAGCCAGCCAGACACAGATGGTGACCTCCGCCCACGCTCCCCTCTGGCTGGTGTCCCCCTCCCGTCCCTGCCTGGCTAAGTTCTACTCTGCCCTTTGAGCTGGGGCGAGACGCCACTTCCTCTAGGAAGCCTACCTGACACCTCAGCTCAGGCTTCAGTGCTCTTTCCAGGCCCTTCCACGGCACCCCTCCTACCTCGGGACGACACACTGTGCATTGTGATCACGTGTTGACTTGTCTGTGATGACGGAACGAGGGTCACGTCATGCCCGCCTTTGTCCCCAGGGCCTGGCACCACACCTGGCACGTGACAGGACCTCAGAGGGTAACTGAAGTGACAGCCTGGGGGGGTGGTGTCCACAGGGCATGATGAGAACCAGCAAAGAGTCACCCAGGATGCTTTCCATATGAGGTGACTGCCAAGGGGGTGGTCACGGTGACTTGGGGGTCTCCAGACTCTGGCTGGGCGGATGGTGGAGGGAGACATTCTGAGCAGGGCAGTGTGAAAGAGAACACGGAGGCCAGAAAGCGCCTGGCTCAACGGGGTGGCCAGGTGCACCGTGTGGGGCTGGGCCGCTGCAAGGTCTGAGGGCTGGGTGTTCCAGCTGCGCAGACCCAAGCGCCATCCCTCCCTTGGGCCTGAGCAAGGGAACCAGCCCAGCCTGCAGGAGTCCCCAGGCTGGTCTCCAGGCCACACACACGTGGGCGCACCTGGGGTCGTCCCAAGCCACCCAAGACTGCACTCTCCCTCTCACCCTGCCTGTGAGAAGTGGGGGGCAGGGCCCTCCAGGGGCACAAGTCAGACCTCTGCTCAGCACGCCCTCTGTGGAAGATCCTGGCGCTGTGTCCAGATGGAGGGCAAAGCCCCGTGGCCTGGAGGCCACCGGCCCTGGGCCCAGCTCTCCCGAGAACCGGCTTCTTCGTTCCACCTGAGCCTCACTGAGGCCCACGGGCCCCGGCTTCTCCTGGCTCTGCCGCAGTTTCTCCCACCGATGCCTGTGTACCGTCCTCCACACTCCAGACAAGCACCATCCCACTCAGGGCCGCCGGGCCGCCAGGGAAATGTCTCCCTTCGTCCACTCCAGGCCCAGCTGCGGGGCTGGGCACCCACGGATTGTCCGACGCCCACGGCGTGTCTGTGCCCCACACTGTGCTGGAGCCTGTGGTCCCGCCCCCGCTGCCCACGTGCTGGAAGAGGAAGCGCTGGGTCGGGGATGTCGCTCGCAGGGCTGTGCGGAGGCCACCGCTGACCTGCCCGGGCCCTGTGTTCCTCTTGCAAACCCACAGGGTCAGAATGAAGCCAGAGGGCCCGGCAATCTGCATTTTGACAGGCCTCTCCCGGAGGGGAGCTCAGACCTTGCCTGCTTGGGACTCTGGCCTGGCTGTCTGAACCCCGGCAGGCCCACATGCGGGGCGGGGGCCTCCCTCAGCCTGATTCTCCACAAGCCCCTTCTCCTTTCAGGAGACCCCTGAGGCTCACGGGACTCCCGGCCAGAGCAACACTCCTCAGAGTGCAGTCCAAGGCCGTGCTATCACACGGCAGCCACACCAGATGCTCTCCCAGGAATCCCAGAGACAGCGCCATGAGCATCAGCGCAGTGTGGCCTGGACGGGTCAGGACGATTTCGGCTCCCGCCTGAGGAATCAGAGAGGGCAGCGTCACCATGGTCCTGATGCTACCCTTGCACTTGGGGCAAAAAGAGCCCATCAGCCCAGAACAGAAGCAGACCTCTGGAGCCCCCTCAGTGCCTGGGAGTGGCCAAGGGTGCACTGAGACAGCAGACCCTGCAGCTTGGAAATGAAGGCGGGAAGATCACTCTCCCCACACACGCTCCGCAGCCCCTGGTGGCTTCCGGCGAGCCAGCGCCACTGCCATCCCTCTGGAGTTCCCGACAAGTGGACCTCGCCTCCACGGCCATCCAGAGCTGTGGCCACCGTCCCTGGCTCGGCGCCACGTGTCACTCGTGACCTATTTTCATAGCGGCAAGCGCAGCCGGGCCTGAAGGCCCGAATCAGCAGTTCCCCTCCACTCACAGGCTCCAGGCCGCAGAGCCGATCCCAGCATCATGGAATTGCCACCCCTGCGTCCCCCCAAAAGCTGGAGAGAGCCCTGCTTTATGTTAGCTTTGCCCCAAGGCTGACTTGGGGCCCCAGCTGTCATGTCTCCTCTGGATAAGCTGCTGACCTCAGAATTATCTTGGCCAAATAATTAAGCACGGCTAAAAATAACTCCAAACTGCCTGGACTTTGCTTAATCCTGCCGAGGTGGGAGAGGTAGGGGTTTTTTTTCTCCCCCCAATGTAATTGCAAAACCATATTTTGAGAGGCTCGGCACAAAAATATGAAAAGAATTACCCAACGTGCCAATTTTGGAGATGATGTGTGATTAACCTGGCACTCTCTCTCTTTTTTTTTTTTTTTTTGTCAGAGTCTCACTCCATCGCCCAGGCTAGAGAGCAGTGGTATGCTCACAGTCACCCCAGCGTCAACCTGCTGGGCCCCAGAGATCCTTCCGCCTCAGCCTTCCAAGCAGCCAGAACTACAGGTGCATGCTACCACACCTGGCTAATTTTTTTTATTTTATTGTAGAGACAAGTTCTCACCATGTTGCCTGGGCAGGTCTCGAACACGCGGGCTCAGGCAATCCACTCGCCTCGACCTCCCAAAGTGCTGGGATGACAGGCCAAGCCACAGAGCCGGCCAGCCTGGCTCTCTTTTAAGAAATGCAGCCTCTTGAGATGCGTGCTGGCTTGAGAGGACGGTTCTCAGTGGACATTAAGGCAGCGGGAATCGCACCGCGTCTGCTAAGAAAAGAAGAAAAGCTTCTGACGCGATCCTGGCCATCAGATGGATGTGTGGGTGGCTAAGCACGGGACCTGTTTCCAGGCAGAGTAGACGGCGCTGCACTCCACCAGAGGGCGCTCTGCAGGCCGGCCTCCAGGCTGGGCCTCCCTGCCTTGGGCACTTTGTATGTCCTCTGCAAACCCTCAGAGCCCTGTGGCCCCCATCCGGCCAGAATCACCAGGCAGATGCCCTCTCTGCGACATCAGAGAGAAGTTTCCGAGGAAGGGAAATCAGGCAGCGCACAAAAACGGAGACCTCCACCTCCCTCCTCGGTGCTGCATGCTTGTGTGCTCGCTTTCTTGGTTCTGCCACGATGACACTGAGACCAGGTGACACACGTGGGGCCCAGGCTCAGGAAGGGGCGTGGTACACCCCGACAGGACCATGCAGGCCCAGGTGCAACCTGGGGCCCCTCGCCCTCACGCCGTCCCCCAGCTCCCTCTGGGCCTCACCTCACCCCGGCAGCCCCCCCACCCCCGGGCATTCCTTCCTGTCTGGACCCACGGCTTCCATCACTCCCCCTGCCCTGCTCCGTCCAACACTGACTCATTTCACCTCCCTTGAAGACATTCAGGAAGGACCACCAGGTGGACAAAAGGATGCATTTGCTCAGCATAGACGCAAGAGAAGAACTAGACTGAGGCAGTGTGCACGCACCAAGACGACACTGGGACTCAGCATCACACGCGGACTCGGCGGGACATCGAGAAAAGGCTTCTGTGACCACCCGGCCACACACAGCCACACACAGCCACACACTGGCACTCAGAAGTGGTATGAGAGAGTATCAGTCCTCCACCACGGGTTGTTCCGGGCTAAAGTGAGACACCGGCGTCTCTCTTGCATGAATGTAATGGAGCACTCCAGACTCCAAACACGGGTGTCCCCACTCTGGAGCTGTGCACGGGCTCGGGGGATGACCAGGGTGGACAAGGGAGGAGGGAAATGCTGAATTGGGTGTGGTTGTTGCCACCGTTATTAGGGTAAACTCATGTGTCAGCCAGTGGCAATCAACGACCGTCCTCTTGAAGAGAATCTGTGATTCTAGGAATCTGTCTCTTGTCAGAGGTGACCCAAGTTGGTCTTGACCCAAAAGAATGCTCCTATTAATGAACCTTCGAGAGTCTACAAGGATTTTACCATGAGACGTATTTGTTACAGAATTGTCAAAAATTGGAAACTCTAACTCACATAGACTTAGTTATATAATGGGTTACTACACATTCATTAAAGTGACATCGAGGAACAGGCAATAATACTGCTTGAAAGTCCATGAAAAAGAGTTAACAGAGGAAAAAACAGGTCCTCAAAACCATATAGTAGACCGACATTAACACACACACACACACGCATGCATGCACACACGCCATGCACACACATACCTGCCCGCATGCAGCTTCAGACAGAAGGACTCAGAAGAGCACAGGCCAGACACATCCACAGTCTATGGAGACTGGAATTGCAGTGACTTTCATCTTAGACCTTTGACATTCACTTATTTTCTACTGATCCATAAGGAACACGCATTCATTGCGTGAGAAGAAAAAATGCACATAGTCATCTACAGTAAGGAATCCCAAGGTCCGGAGAAGACTCAGCACGATCGTGGGGCCAGAGTGTCTCTGGGGACGCTCTCCCCATGGCTGCAGACCCAGCACTCTGCTGCCACAGCCCCTCTCCCAGGTGACTCAGGGCATCTGTCCCGTAAGCCCTGTTGGCCTCGGAAGCCATCGGTGGAAGGAGGAATAACTCCAACCCAGCGAAGCCCAGCTGAGGCCAGCAGGTGGCTGGGGTGAACTGCAACGAGATGACTGTCAGAGAGGGTCCCCAGGTGAAACCAAGCTGCAGACTCGTGGTTCCCTGTGCGGGCTGGGTAAGGACGCAGAGAACAAGGCCGGTGCTGCCGTCGTCGGCCAGAAGTCAGCACGCTTCGTCTTGGACATCCTCCCCAGAAGTGGCCGGCAGAGTCTGCCAAGGCACTTTTCCCATTCAGTGGAGCCAGGCCGGGTGCCACCAGCACGCGGAAGGCCCCAGCTGAGGTTGCCGAAATCCTAGCCAGCGCCCAGATCCTGGGCTTGGAGCCCCTGCCATCTCCTGTTTGATCAGGCGATGTAGTAAGGCTGGTCCCACCCCACATCTGGCCGGAGCGCAGGGCTGACACGCCTCAAGGCCGACTCCAGCCCCACGCAGAGAGCCTTCCCACAACCCCAAGGGCCCCCTCCGAGGCCCCAGCCAGCTGAGTCGCAGCAGCGCCAGACATCCCAGCTCCTGGAAAGATGTCCCACCAAGACAGTGGCCCTGTGTTCCTGTCAACAGGAAGCCCATGGCCACTTGCTGTGGGATGGCCGGTGGCGGTGAGGGAGACAGCCTGGCTGGGCCAAGATGATGCAGAGCAGGGACTTGCCAGCCAGGTAGAGTAACAAGAAGCAATACAGAGACCCACGAATGTCTGTTCACGTTGCTCCAGCCCCTAGAGAAGGGCATGGCAAGGGCCAAGCTCCTGTACAAGCCTGAACAATATTCCTGAGAGCCAATTAAAGGTGCAATTCCCCTTATCTCCTCTGCACTCCCAGCAAGCGACTCCAGGGGACCCTTGGCTTCCCCGGAGTCTACACCCCATCAGCTGAAAGGTGCAAATCCCCACTCAGTCCCTGAGTGGTCGTAAGTTTGAATAATGTAGGATCCATGTCATCGCAAGCCTTGTGACTTGTATAACTTTTGCGTCATGCGTGATGTCTTAGGCCTTGTAAACTCCCTTTTCTCTGTGGCAAGCTTGATGAACCCTTCTGCGGGGCCCTACTGATAAAAGCTATGAGATACCTCTGGTACCTGGCACCAAGAAGTCTGGACCGAAAAAGGTCACTACCTATAAATGCGGCTGAAACTCAAGTTCGATACCATGATCTGCTGGTCGTGTGGCTAAGGTCCAGGTACTCACGACTCTGGAAGTACGAATGTGAACCGTGAAAGCCTGGAGGGTGAGCAGAACCATTTTAGAAAGACCGCGAATCTGGCTCTGCTCCCTGGATTCGAACTTGGACACGAACTTCTTTCTGCCATTTCTCTGCGCCTTTGATTTATTGGTATCGGGGGAGCTGCTGAGCGTTGCTTGGGCCATAACAGAGATGGCTGCTGACTGACTGTGTGACTGAGAGGCAGCTGGACGGGCAGTGACAGTGTGTGGCCTTGGGTTCTCCAGAGGCAGGACAGAGAGGAAGGGTCGTGGAAGCCCCAGAAGATGAGCCCCGCCGGGGCAGAGAGGCCCTCCTGCCTCCTCCAGAGAGTGCCGTTCCCCCTCCCGCCTCGCCCCGTTCCTGCTGCCTTCTGTCGAGGCACCGGCCCCCATGTCACTCTCCATGTGCCTGTGTCCCTCAGCAGACTCCAAGCTCCACGAGGCCGGAGCCACGTTCGTCTTGTCTCCCGCGGGACTTGTGCCCCCAAGCCTAGCCCAGTCAGGCGCATGGTGGGTGCTGGATGAAAGTGGCTTGAACGAGTCGATGAACAATGCGTGCGGAGACCCTGAAGAGGCGAACAGCGTGTCCTGAGGGAGTCGTGCGTGGCCAAGACTTGGAGCCCAGGCCAGCCTGCGGTGGCCTCCAGGACAGGCTTTCCACAGAGAGGCAGGAAGTGCCCGGCACAGCTGTGAGACGAGGCAGCCTGAGACCCCGGGATGTCGGCCGGGCTCGCTGTGACATGAGCCCAGAGAAGCATCTCCTGCCCAGGACTTCTGAAGTGCTACTCCTGTGATAAAAGGAGATCGCGGCACATTTCAAGCACTTCCAGCATTGTCGGGCAGGTGGCAAGGGTGGGGGCTGTGTCCCCAGGCCTCTCCGGCAGGCCCTGGGGCGACTCGTATAAACACGGCCTTGTGGGGTGCTGCGTGGCGCGAGGAAGGACCGTGCCCAGCACCCGGCCAGCAATCTTCCTGTCCGAAGTCGGCTGCTTCTCCTGTGGCACAGGTGTGACCCGTGCCCCCTTCCTGGGGGAGCGCGTCCATGGGCAGCGGGGGCCGGACCTGCGCACACCTCCACGGGTGTCCTTCCTCAGATGGACATTCGTCAGCCCCATGACAACTCCCCGACGGAGTCCGGGTCTCAGCCTGAAAGGCCAGCGCGTCCACCAGCAGCACTGCAGAGGAATGGTGTGCTCTCACGTAGACACGGGCCGCAGCTGCGGGTTTCGCGGCGTAACAGAGCTTGGGTGACTGCGCCAAGGCGCGGCTGGAAACCAGCTCCAAGTCCGCATCATTCCCTGTGCTGGAGAGAACTCCCTGCAGGAGAATCAGCAGAGACTCAGACAGTGACATTCTCACCCGTGGGTGCCCCCCAGGGGCAGGGTGTCGGGAGCAGAAGCCAGGGCATGTGGACATCTGGGCATCCAGACACCAGCGGCCACCGACTCTAGCAAGGCAAATTGTGGCTTCCCAGCAGAGGGACCCTTCCCGCACACGCCGTTCCCCAAACTGGAATGCACCATCCCAGACCCGGTCCCGGCGGGCTCCTCCTGGTCCTCGGGTTTCGGCTCCAAGGCCTCGTCCTCAGAGGGGCCATCCCAGGAGACCCCGCCAGGGTCCTTCTCTACGAGGTTGTTCTAATCCATTCCCCGCTCCTGTCACCAACACAGCTGTCTTCCCGTGTGCCTGTTTGTCGGCCCGCCATGTCCTGTCACTCCAGTTTGAGCTCCAGGGAAGCCAGACCTGCCCCTGTCGTTCACTGCACTGTTACACAGGCTCAGAGCAGGCCTGGCACATTGCAGGACCTCGATCGCTGTGTGCTGCATGAACGAATGAGTGCATGAGTGTTCAAGACGGCAGTGGGAGGGCGGGGCGTGGTGGCTCTCGCCTATAATCCCAGCGCTTCGGGAGTCTGAGGCAGGAGAATTACTTGAGTCCGGGAGTTCGAGGCCAGCCTGGGCAACATAGCAAGACTCCCATCTCTTCAACAAAAATAAAAAAAGAGGGTAGTGGGAAAGTGCCTTCGGCATGAGTAGGGTGGGCTTGGCCCTTGGAGAGGATGTGTGCGTTTCCTGCGGTGAGGATGTGGGGACACGGTGGATGTCTGTATCGCAGGAGAAGCTCTTACTTCCCATGGCCAAGCACTCACACGTCCTCCCAGCACGCCCTCTTGCGAGGGAGGGGGGGTGGGGGAGCAGGCATGACGGGACGAATGCTAACCACAACATCACTGTGGTTTTAAAGCCGGGTGAGCAGAAGGCTAGCAAGGGTCAGCTGGGGACCCTGGTGCACGGCGGCAGGAGTGGAAACTGGCAAAGCCATTGTGGAAAACAGGACGGAGCTTCCCAAAAAATTGAACACAGAACCACCCTATGGCCAGCAAATGAAAACGGTCACGCAAAGAGGTACCTGCATCCCGTGTTCGCTGCTGCGCTGCTCACAGTAGCCAAGTCGGGGAACCCGCCGCGGTGTCCTTCGACAGACGGTGTGGACGGAGAGACGATGGAGGTTGACACTTCTAAAAGAAGGAGGTCCTAGGCTGGGCATGGTGGCTCACGCCTGCCATCCCAGCACTTTGGGAGGCCGAGGCGAGATGATTGCCTGAGCCAGTGGGTTTGAGTCCTGCCTGGGCAACCTGGTGAGACCTCGTCTCTACAATAAACCCCCCAAAAATTTAGCTGGGCGTGGTGGTGTGTGCCTGTGGCTCCAGCTCCTTGGAAGGCTGAGGCAGAAGGATCGCTGAGCCCAGCAGATCAAGGTTGCAGTGGCCGTGAGTGGGCCACTGCACTCCAGCCTGCGCGACCGAGTGAGACTCTGACTCAAAGAAAAGGAGGTCCTTTCGTGGCAGCAGTGTGGATTCACCGGGAGGAGGTTAAGTGAAGTAAACCAGACACAGAAAACAGAAAACAGACACTGCACGACTTCACTCAGGAGTGGGACCTGAAACCACCAAACTACTCCTCACAGAAGTGGAGGGTGAGTCCCAGGGGCTGGGGAGGGGACGTGGGAGGTGAAGGCCAAAGGTGGGAGGTGAAGGGTCGGTCATGCAGGGTGAACGCGGGCTGGAGATGGCTGCCCACTTGCAGTGCTCCACTGTAGACTTGACATCTCCCAGCAGAGCAGGTCTTACACCGAGTGTTCTTACCACAATATAGTGGTATAACCAAGGGCGTGAGAGGAAGCTTGGGAGGCGACAGACATGTCCTCAGCGGGGGTGTCCAGCCTGTGGCTTCCCTGGGCCGCATCGAGTGAAGAGGAGTTGTCTGGGGCCACACGTGAGTTATATAAGACAGTTAGTGTACAGACATGATAAGACTTCTTTTATGTTTTATATTCTTATTAAAAAGTTTAGGAAAATGAGAACAATATAAAACCAGTGGACATTTGACCTTGTCTTTGTAAGACAAACCTGTCCACGTCTGGTTCGATGGAAGGGGTGGTGATTCTGAGTGAGTTCCCAAGGGGGTCGTCAGGAATGCTTGTTCAAATTCTGCTCCTTCTGGGCTTCATCATTGAAAACAGCTGCTCACCAGTGTACGCTCTGCCCAAGAGGGATGTCACGGATAATGCAACATTGTGGATTTCAAAAATGGAGTCATGAGGAAAATAAACGTGAAAAGACACGTGATGTTAAAAGATTTTGTGGGGCCGCATGACGAGCTGTCCTGCATCACCTGCTTCCCTTGAGCCATGGGTTGGACCTTGATGGTTTTATGAGTTACAAGCATCCCAAACTCCTTGAATTGTATACATCAAATGCATACAGCTTTGTGCATGTCAGTCATTCTGCAAAAAAATGGTAATAGATTGATTAGATAAAGAGATGATAGATTGACAGATGAACAGATGACAGACAGATAGATGATAGGTAGATAGATGATAGATAAGTGGATTGGCAATGGATAGATAGATGAGTAGATAGATAGATAGGTGATAGATGATAGACTCGATAGACAGGTGGATGATAAGTATAGAGAGGACAGATAAGTAGAGAGGTGATAGATAGATACATACATAGATAGATGTATACCTAGGTAGATAGATGACAGAAAGATAGATAGTTGATGGGTAGCTAGGTACCTAAGTAGATAGGTGATAGAAAGATGATGGGTAGACAGAAGATAGGTGGTTAGTACATAGGCGATAGATGGATGATAGGTTGACAGATAAGTAGATAGGCAACAGAGAGACGACAGAGCAAGATGTTCACATACAGAAGGCAGAGAACAGCTGTGTCTTGCCATCTGGTGCCATGAGAGGCTATAATAAAAGTGACCACCAGTCTCGGGCATGTGTTCAGTTCCTCAGAAGACTGAGGTACCAGAGGAGGGTGCGGAGGGGACCAGCAAGTTTCACCAGCTCGCAGGTCATCACTCTCCATCCATCCACACGGCCGGGCCCCAGACAAGACAGCCCTCTGCCTGAAGCTCCTGCCTAAGCACATGCACTCTGACCTGTGCCCAGCTCTGCCCAGAAGCACCGTGCCACGGCCCAGGTCTCTGAGGACCCTCGTCCGGTAGAAGGGTCCAGGCATCCATGATGGCTACTGATGTGGAGCGAGTGTCCTGTGTACCTCATCCCTCTCATGCACGCGGGATGCAGGTTTCTACCCAGGAAGGCACGCCAAGCACAGTGGCCCCACGTGTCCAGGACTTTCCACAGTGGACAAAGCTCTTTTACAGAGATGATCTTTCTCTATGAGTTGGGGGTCTCACTTTGTCACCCAGCCTGCAGTCATGGCTCACTGCAGCCTCCACCTCCTGGGCCTAGGCGATCCTTCCGCTTCAGCCTCCCGACTGCCTGGAACTACGGGTGCACACCACGATGCCCCGATGACGAGGTCTTGCGATGTTGCCTAGGCTGGTCTCGGACTCCTGGGCTCAAACAGTCCTCCTGCCTCAGCCTCCCAAAGTGCTGGGATGAAGGCGTGAGCCGCCATACCTGACAAAACGATCTCATTTTTATTTTAGTCCTCATCACTGCACTTCGTGTGAAAAAGAGCAGGTGTTTTCCCATCATCACTTTGTAGAGGAGGACATCAAGGTCACGAGACGTGAACGACTCGTTCCCGGTCCCAGAGCTGGGGGGAGCTGTCTCCCTTCCCCCAAACACACTACCGCAAGGCATCTTCCAGGGCAGGTGCCCGGCCGACACGCTGTTTCGTCACAGCTGGGCTGTCTGCATGTAAAGCTTTCTGCAGGACGAACGCACTTTATCGTTCTGTGGGGCGGGTCAGGGTCAAAGGCTAGACAGGCTGGCAAGGGTCTGCCACGTGCGGCAATTATCGGAAGGTGGGGAGGAGGAATGGGGAGGGAAGGAAACTCTCTCAGTTCAGGGGATGAGGCCGCTATCCGGCACATCCGAATCCTCCTCATGGAACAAGGGTGCGGCAGAGGCCACTGCGGGGGACTGTTCCCACGAAGCAGGACAGACACAAAGCTGGGACCAACAGGGCCGTGGTCACTCTCGCCGGAGCTTTGCTCGTGAAGCTGCTCACACCCTCCGCCACGTCAGCAGATCTGGACTCACATTCCCCCACACGCTGTGAAACACAAACACTTTCTGGACTAAAAACAGAGGCCACATAAAAGTCTGTTTCAGTGACTCATCTGTCTGGGGGAAGCTGGCAAGGGGCGGAGGGCAGCAGCGGCAGGCGGTGGGGCGGTGGCAGCGCGCACCGGCTCTTGGATGCTCTGAGACCCTCCCAGCTGGGAAAGCTGTGGGGAGGCGGGCCTTCTCCCGGGAAACGGGCGACCTGCTCCCATGGGGGTTCTCCCTCTCTGTCTCTCTCTGTCTCTCTCCCTCTCTGTCTCTCTTCTCTCTTCTCGCCCTCTCTCCTCTTCTCGCCCTCTCTCCTCTTCTCGCCCTCTCTCCTCTTCTCTCCCTGTCTTTCTCCTCTCTCCGTCTCTCTTCTCTGTTTCTCTCTGTCTCTCTTCTCTTTCTAGCTTCAGTCTCTGTCTTTTCTCTCTCTCTCTCTCTGTCTCTCTCCTCTCTCCCACGCCGTACATGACTTATTTGGTAACAAAGCTGTGGCTGAGGAGACGGGAGAGGCTGGAAAGTCCCAGCCTGGGTCATCGAGCAGCCTTATCATTTGAGGTCAGCAGTCGGTTCGTCTGTCTGTGGAAGAGCCTTCTTCCTCTCCCGCTGCCTTCCGCCACGGGTTCATTCATTCATTCCCTCATTCGCTTGCTCTACACTCGGTGACCGTTAGGGTCTGCCGGTGCGCACGTGGACCAGAGGGGCCCTTCTGTCAGAAGGCTGCCCCAGTGACACAGGGCCTCAGCTTGAAGGCTCAGGAGACGTGTCCTCCAGTCCCTCTGAGGAAGTGGCCCTTGATCCTAGGGCAGGACTTCCCAGCCATGGGTAGGAACCTGTACAGATCATTGTAAGAGAAGAATGCCTGACACGTCTTCAGGACTCACAGCTCATTTTCACTACAGCATTATTTAAATATACGTAGACACAAGCCACGTCCGGAGAAAAGACTCAGACCAACACAGCCTGGCAGGGTTGAACCCAGTAGTGCACGGTTCCTGGGCCGAGCAGCTGCAGGACCAGACGTACTTCGGGGGCCACGCCACCACGGGCAGAAAGCGGAAGGAGGTGGTGATGGTGGGTGGCGCGGGCTTGGGGCGGCCTGACTCGAACCGGGCTGACCAGTGGCTGAGACACCCCTGCCTGGGCTCTCCGCGCCTTGATGCACTCAGTCGGGTTGCAGTCTGTCACCTGGCACTCCGGGCTCAGAGGCACCCGCAGGCCAAGTTCAGTTTAATGTGACCACAGGCAGAACTTCCCAATGTGCATGACTCTTATACAATTATAAGATCAAACAAATTGGAAAGTTAAACCGTAAAAGGCAAACCAGCAACAGTCATGCAATGCCACAGCCTTCCAAATAACTGGAACTAAAGGCCCATGCCACCACGCCCGGTTAATTTTTTAATTCATTGTAGAGATGATGTCTCGCCAGGTTGACCAGGCTGATCTCAAACCCCTATGCTCAGGCAATCCTCTGGCCTTGGCCTCCCAAGTGCTGGGAATACAGGCGTGAGCTGCTGCATTCAGCTAATTTTTTTCATTTAGCCTAGAGTCGAGATCTAGTCAAGCTGCCCAGGTTGGTCTTGAACCCCTGGGCTCAGGCAATCCTCTCGCCTCCCCCTCCCAAAGTGCTGGGATGACAGGCGTGAGCCACCACACCCAGCCAGAGAATGTTTTTAAATAAAGTTCTGCTTGTTTAATCCTGAAGGATGCCATGACTTTCAGCTCACGGGGGTAGAGAGGCCTGTTGGAGACACAGGCACGCTATTTGGGGACATAAATGTCAATGAATTAAATTTTTCCCAAACTACAAAAGCACCCGATGCTGACCCGTCCCACAGGCCACCCTGTGGATGCCACCTCCTCCAGGAAGTCTTCTCAGATGTCACTTCCCCCAGGTAAAGTCAGGGTTGCACGCCCGCCTGTGAGCCCAGAGCACCTGTGCTCATCCCCTCAGTGCACCAGGAAGACCCCCTGCTGATGCTCCTGGTCACCTCCCAACCATAAACGTCCCAGCAGAGATCTGCTCTCCCAGCTACCCCAAGTCTCAGGGCTCAAGGCCAGCCCAGAGCCACAAAGCGCTGAGCACATGGCTGTGAAATGGGGGAGCTGGAGGCACTGCCGCCCTGTTGACATGGTTCTCAGGGGAGTGCTTCGGCCCGAGAGGTCCACACGCTAAGGCACTCATGGGTGGGCTGCCGGGTCGCAGGCCTGACTCCAGCAGGCATCCTCACCGCCCGGTTGCCCCCCGACTCCGTGTTCCCTTGCAGCTGAGGCCGCTGGCTTGACGCCCAGCCAGGATCCAGACGGAGCCAGTGTCCGGCCTCCTTCCCTCTCCAGAACTTCAGACCCAGGGCCCTCCCTCCTCCCTCCTCCCTCCAGACCTGGCGGGTCCCTCAACCTGTCTCTGGCAAATCCCGTTCATTGGGGCACACAGAGCTCAGTCTGCCTTGCCATCTCCAAAACCATCAGGAAGTGACGGTCTTGTCGGTCTTTCATGACGAAAGCTCTAACCCCAGGCCAGGCATGGCGGCTCACGCCTGTAATCCCAGCCCTTTGGGAGGCCAAGGCAGGAGAATTGTTTGAGCCTTGGCACGAAAGACCAGCCCGGGCAACATAGCGAGACTTCATCTCTACAAAAAAATAAAAACTTAGCTGGGTGTGGTGGTGCATGGCTGTAGTCCCAGCTACTGGGAGGCTGAGGCAGAAGGATCACCTGAACCCAGGAGGTGGAGGCCGCAGTGAGCTGTGATTGTGCCACTGCACTCCAGCCTGGGCGACAGAGAGAGACCCTGTCTAAAAAAAAAGGAAGACCCATCCCAAGTGTGCTCCTCCTGGGTATGGTCAGATTCCTTAGAAATACATGAGGCGGGGAGTGACTTTTATCCCTTCTCTGAACTAAACTTGCCCTGAGCACCCCGCTCCCCTTCCCTGCCATAAGCCCCACCCCTCCCGCGCTAGTCCCCATCCAGGGTATGCCAGGTGGGCACCTCTCCCCTCTCATGGGCTCGATGAGGGGAGGACTTGGGGCCGACCACACTCCATCAGACGCCCAGGCTCTCCTTCCTGTAGGGTGTCACCACGGAGGCAGAGAGAGGTCTTGGCTTCGAGATTCAAGGGACCAGCCGCTGCTCCCCCTTACAAAACTTAAGCCGGTGTCGGTGCGCAGGGAGAAATACCCCAGGACAGGCTTCCCCGCGGGGCTTCCCTCCTGCACAAGCCACTGCGGGAGGGGGGGTCCCCATCCAAACAACATGTCCCCTGGCTCCGCAGAGCAACGACAAGCCCTGGCGCCCAGGCCACTGACCTCAGCTGGGAGCCACCCCTCCCCAGA
Organism: Carlito syrichta; assembly: GCF_000164805.1. Taxonomy (NCBI): domain Eukaryota; kingdom Metazoa; phylum Chordata; class Mammalia; order Primates; family Tarsiidae; genus Carlito; species Carlito syrichta. The sequence continues at coordinate 135,945 of NW_007246014.1, forward strand.
GCCCGTTTCCCATGTGTGCCTGACTCAGCCTGAGGAGGCCTGGGGAAAGCCGTCAGAGCAGCAAGGGACGGTTGCGGTGCAACCGTGGGCAGGGGTGGGACTCCGAGCCAGGCGGTGGGCGTGGAGACGGCCCCTCCCAGCTGTGCCTCCCTGCCCCACTGCCAGCCACCTCGCTCGTGGCGCGGTGATGACAGCCGCAAGGCTTTGGAGAGCTAAAGCACGTCGGAGCGGAGCTTAGCAGAGGAGACACACAGGACGGCCTGCCCCAGCCACGCGTGGCTTCTCGCCACAGAGACATGTCTGTCACATTCCAGCTCATCCAGCAAGCACCAGCTGAGGCAGCCGTGACACACAGGCAGACGTTGCCTGAGGGCCAGTGCTGGCTTTCAGAGACAACAGTCTGGGACTATTTCCCCAGATGACCCATGGGGAGGCCTCAGAGTGGGCACAGACGCGCACAGCTGTGAACTCACACCTACCCACTGCCACAAGGTGCAGATGGACTCTCCCTGCTGTCTCTGCGTTTAGGCCGCAGCCCCTAGAGCGGAAGCAGCAAGCAGTCCGCTGGCCCATGCACCCACAGCTCCCGATCAGCCTCTCCCGGCCAGAGTCTACAGAAGAGGCTTGGGCGCCCCAGGAAAGCCTGAGGCAGGAAACTCCCGAGGACGGGGGCCATGGCTCCTCTCCCTGCAGCAGACCCTGCCATGCGTCCTCCGGGACTTGAAGGCACGCTGAACAGACCCCGCCTGCCTCCCGCTGAGACCGGTTCTGAGAGCGGGTCCTGCCTGGAGCCACTCGGGGAAGAGCTGAGCCCGGAGAAGCAGGGAGGCTGCTGCATGTCCCTGGCCTGGTGGGCAAGCACAGGGTGCACCCGCGAGCCTGGTGGACTCCGTGGAGCGCCTCTGGAGACATCGGGAAAGGACCCACCCCGGAGGGCGGCCTGCCCGAGCAAGGCGAGAGGCTGGAGACAGACCCCTGGCCCGAGCGGGAGTGCGGGGGAGGGGTCCATAGTGTCAGCTGAAGAACCTCCAGCCGCAACAGGAACCCCGTGCAGAGGGCGCGCAGTGTGAACGTGGGCGCTGGAGGGCCCCCAGCGGGGACACAGCCTGGACGGCACAGAAGTACTGGCCACAGAGGACATAGACCTCTTTTGCTTCCTTCCCGGCGACACCAAGGACCCTCCTCCCCTCGCCAGCAAGGCCAGCTGTGGAGACGGCGGGGTTGGGGTGGAGCTTGGGCACGGGCGCCATTTGGCCCTGGAACGCCTGTGGGAGAGTCACCACCCTCAGGGCCAGGCCCACATGTGCCACGCGGGCACCATCTGACGGGGAGGCCGAGGGGGCACTGGCAGGGGTGTTCCCAGGCGCTCGAGGCAGAGAAAGTGAGGCCGTCTCCTACCTGTGGCTCCCGGGCTCCCCAGAGTCACAACAGCCACTGGAAAAGCTCCTGCCACTGGGGACACGGAGCGGGGGGTGGGGAGGACACTGGGCTTCCGAAGCCACTCAGGGGCACAGTGTGCATGCACTCTGGGGAAGGGGCCACCCAAGACCCAATCCCCACCTCGACACAATGTGTCCACGGGGCGAACACGCATGTGTGCCTCTGAACCCGAAATGGAAATAGAAAAAGTCAAAAAAGGAAGGAAGGGCGAGAGGGAAAGAAGGAAGGAAGGAAGGAAAGAAGAAAAGAAAGAAGAAAATAGAGAGAAGGAAGGAAAGAAAGAAAGAAAAGAGAAAAAGAAAGAAAGAAAGAAAGAAAGAAAGAAAGAAAGAAAGGAAGGAAGGAAGGAAGGAAGGAAGGAAAAGAAAAGCACGTGCCAACACGACAGCTCGTCAGTCTGGGCTTCCTGCAGAGGCTCTGGCGCTGGTAACGTGTCCTGGTGCGAGCCCGACAGCAGGGTTCATCCCAAGACCCTCGTGAGGGACTCTGGTCACTTCTTCCCCCACCCCTTTCCCTCCAGCCTGCTGGCCGAGGGGGAAAAAACCCCTGTCAGTCTCCAGGGCCACAGACCTGCCCTCGAGAGCAAGAGCCCGCTCTCAACTGGGTTCCGAGCCTCTGGCACAGCGGCCCCCAACCATTTTGGTATCCTGGACCTGTTTCCTGGAAGACAGTTTTTCCACAGACTGGGGGCGGGGGGGTGATGGCTTTGGGACCATTATATTTATTGTGCACTTTATTTCTATGATTATTACACTGTAATATACAATGAAATAATTCTACAACTCACCATAAAAAAAGAGGAGTGGACGGACCTGATAAATAAAATAATGGACGGGCCACGTGCAGACTAAAATAAGTGTCAGATTCTGACTTGAAGCCTGCCACTGGGTGCAGGTATCCAAGGGAAGTCCGTCAGCTCACTTGCTCTCACCGACAGTTTCGACAGGAGTCTCAAGCAGTCGGTTTATGATGGCCTCTGTGCGGTCAGACCTCACTGTCAGCGACCATCTGTATCTGCAGCCGCTCCCAGCGCTGGAATCACCACCTCAGCTCCACCTCCGATCATAAGGCATTTGATTCTCACAAGGAGCCTCTAGCTAGATCCCTCGCAAGCGCAGGTCACAGTAGGGTTCGCACTCCTAGGAGAATCGAATGCCACGCCGATCTGACAGAAGGTGGAGGGGAGCGGCTGCTTCACTTGCTGCTGCCCGCTCACTTCCTGCTGCACCGCCCCAGGGACTGGCACCTTGGCCCGGGGGCTGGGGACCCCTGCTCTGGGGAGAGAAGTGGCAACCGGGCCCCTCTAGTCACAGAGAGAGCGGACATCTCCTGGGAAAGAGAGGCCCACTGTTGCTGGGAAGATGGCCACCTAGGGCCTCTCCCAAGAGCACAAGACTTTCCCTGAGAAGCAAATGTAGATGTGGACGACGCGAAGAGGGCTCCGGAGTGGAAAGGGAATGGCCTCCGGCCTCGGCACAACAGTCACCACACCACCCAGGAGACAGAGGCACTCGCGGGGCGGTTGCTGCCCTTTCCCCTCCCTCTCCACCTCTCTCTCCTCTCTCCTCCTCTCTTCTCTCAGCCCCAACCAACTTAAGTTGTCTCTCATCACTCGTTCCCCTTTGGGATTTGTGCCAGGACCTTGGAAAGACTCAATAAAACAAACACAGTTCCAGGTGGAAAGCGCCGGCCACTTCCCTCCAGTTCTCCACCCTCCCAGAAGCTGATGGCTGGGTAGCCTTGCTGAATTCTCCTGTGGTGACTAGAAAAAGCACAGCTGGAGCCGGGCTCGGTGGCTCAGCCTGTAATCCCACGCTTTGGGAGGCCGAGGTGAGTGAACTGCCTGAGCCCT
>NW_007246014.1:139788-141031 GCF_000164805.1 Carlito syrichta
TCTAGGAGTTTCTCAATCAAAAGCACATGCCACAGCAGTGGGGCTCATGGCCAGTGAGACAGTGTAGCTAAGAGCACAGACTTGGGAGTACCCGAGCTGAGCTGCAAGCCCAGTCTCTGTCTTGACAAAGCTACTTAACCCTGGGTTTAATCCTTCATTCCTTCTCCAAGCCTCAGTTTGCTGATCTGTGGAAAGGGTGTCAGGAGAATTATACTGCAGTTCTATTTAGAGCTAATATTTACGGCATGCTTAAAGCACACCAGGAACTCCACTTTTAGCTGTTGCATACATTATTGGGCTTCATGATAATTTTATAGATTTAAGTTATTCTACCTGATACCCGGAACAATCCAATAAGGAAAGTGACAACATTTTCTCCCTTTACAGATGAGGGTCTGGAGGGGGAAAGCAACCGTGTGGCTTGCCAAGGTCACAGGTCAAGTAAGTGGCTGGGCTGGGATCTGAACCTGGCTGTGACGCATGCCAAGGCCTGTGCTCTCACCGTCTCGGGGCCAGAGTCAGCCCTGCAACACAACTGTCACATGCAAATGGCAACAGGGTTCAAGGCCAGTCCTGAGGGGTTCTGCCACTTTCTTGCTGGCCCGACTCTGGGCTTCAGTTGTCTCATCTGTGGAGTGGGGACACTAACAGTCCCTCCTTCCCTGTGTGGCCATGAGGACCACACCACTTCACACGCACGTGACCTGTGCAGGGATGCCTGGCATGCAGGGTATCTGCACCGTTTCCTGCTCTATGTCCACGACCACACGACAGCTGACACTCACGGACGATGAGGAGGGCGGGAACCATAACAGAAGCGTCAGGAGGCCACCCGATGACCGGCTCCTCTGTGGGCGCGGGTGCCGCTCTCGCGGGAGACTTGCAGGGACAGCCTGGGGCATGCTCAGCCAGGCAGGGCAGACAAAGGGCTCCCGGGGACATGAAGCCTTCACCATCCTGCGTGAGTGTCTCCCACATCTGGAGCGGGTGGGCCCGGAAAACATCTGGAGAAGACAGGCGGGGCCGAGCCTTCAGGCACCTCAGCAAGGGGCGAGGGTCAGGTCAGAGCCATCCCGGGGCCGGGACTAGGTCCCCAGAGGCCCCCCGTGTCTGAGGATGTCGGGTGACTCTTGGACACCCCAGCAGAACGTGGCATTTTCAGATCCTGCCCACTTTGGCACCCCTAGTGGGCGCTGCCGTGATGACAGGCCTTGGAGTCCAAACCCCCCCACGCCCCCCAACC
>NW_007246014.1:141051-149835 GCF_000164805.1 Carlito syrichta
AACCCTCCCCTCCTCCCCCCACCTCTCCTTGAGGAACTCAGCGCACACGGAAAGCACTTCTCTTAGATGTGGAACATGAGGGAGGATGGAAGGACCTGGTGGGAAACACGAGCCGCTTTCACCTAATTTATGAAATTGCCGTCGGCACAGAGCCGGACCCGCTCTCGTTTTCCGAGGGAGATTCGCAGGAAGAGCTGTGTCTTCTCGAGGTGTGACGGGGCGCCAGGAATGAGCATTTATGACACAAAGCCAGAAACGCCCCTGCCCGACGGTGTTCCCGGCTGTGGCTTCCAAGTGTGAAAGTCTGTCTGCAGCAAAGAGGACAGCAAGGAAGCGATCACCACACCGAAGCCCCCCTCTCCGACACATGCCAGAGGCAACCTCAGGTGTATTCGTTGAATTTTCATATCCACCTGCAGCTAGCTCACGGTTTTCAGAAAATAAAGGCCTATCGTACCGAAAAATAATTTTAAGAGAAATCCGATGAGGCCGCTTGTGGGGAAGACTCTCTTCCACAGGAAGCAATATGCAGACATTACCAGAAAAGACAGAAAGAGCGTGACTTCAAAATCTAGCCATCTTGAGTCTTATGCCTCCCTCCTCAGCGGTTTTCAAAATAGAGCCTCATTTTGGCAAGCCTATAAAAATAATGTTGATCAGTAACTATAGTCCGAGTATGGCATCCGCTGTAATGTAGCAGGGAGAGTCACTGCTCCATTTTAAAAGCTCATGTTGATCACTTCTCGGCCTTTCAGGTAAGATCAGGTGGAAAAGCTTCGGTGAAATGTCTCGTAAGATTCAAACTCATTCTTGCTGGGAAAAAAAAAGGAAGTTTCTCTTGAGGGAAGTGTTGCAAAAAAATAGAATGAAATAGTTTTGGGTATACTGTTCAAAAGGAACACCAATAAGCCAAAGGTAAATGTATTTTTCTGAATAATAATAATACAAGAAAAGAAAGTTTCTAAGGGCAGACTGAGATGGTTGGTGGAGGCAACAGGTAGAGAGGAGACAGGAGGGGGTTGAGGAGATGGGTTTGGAGACCCGGGAAAGAGAGCCCAGGAGACACACTCCCTGAAGGGCAGGGCCGGGAATCAAGGCGGGCGCTCACATTTAGTTTTACAAAACTCGCCACGCTCCACAGGAAGGCAGCCTCCCTCTTTCCTCAGACTTTGTAGAACTTGACTCCACACAGACACTCTCTACAAGGGGCATTTGGGGAAGATTAAGGGCAAAAAGCAATTGTATTCAAACCACTTGAGGCTAGAGAGAAGTGAAATGAAGAACTGATGAAAGGGCGGGTGCAGTGGCTCACGCCTGTCATCCCAACATTTTGGGAGGCAGAGGCGAGAGGATTGCCTGAGCCTACGGATTCGAGACCAGTCTGGGCAACACAGTGAGATCTCGTCTTTACAATAAATCAAAAAATTAGCCAGGTATGGTGGCGTGTGCCTGTGGTTCCAGTTATCTGGAAGGCTGAGGCAGAAGGATCACCTGAGCCCAGCAGGTCGAGGCTGTGAGTGTGCCATTGCACTCCAGCCTGGGTAGCAGACTGAGACTCTGACTCAAAAAAAAAAAGAAAAAAGAAAAAGAACTGACTAAAAGCAGAAAGCCCAGAGAAAGTGTCCACACTCCCCCCACCAGCCCCCGAGGATTTCCACAGAACGCCAATAGCTAAGTGTTCTGGGTTTTCCTTGATGCACGCAGCAGGATCACAAGCCGCTTTTGTGTGAATACCATAGGTTGGGTGATCGACATGGCTGACAGAATTGGAGACACCCAAGGGAAGACATCTGGATGACATTAAATACGTGCCATCTCCCCCGGCACAGACATCTCCTTTATGGAAGGACAATTAGGCAGCATCGCTGCCCTTCCTGAAGCCAGAGCTGTTTTCGAAATAGTCGAATAACCACTAGGAGAGCAGCTGGTGGAATTCAAATTTGGCCTTTGCAGCTAGAAAGATAGCGCAGCCTCAGAAGTGATGACTCAGCATGCAGCTGCCAGCACATGAGAGAAAAACTGACGCGTACAGAGAGAAACTTCCCGTGAGCTCTGGCGGCGGCTGTGGAAAGAGGAGAGAAGCTTCAAGTCCTAGAAATCTCGTGACTGTGACAGTGGCAGGATTAAGGGGGCAAGCTGGCCTTCACACCCACCTCTGCGCTCTACAAGGAAAGCCTGTGGAGCCGGTGGGTTTTAAAGATTCTGGAAGCATGACTTGAAGCTGCAGGGCTTGGGCTGCTGAGAGAGCGTGTTCCTTTTCCTGGGATTTATCTTATTTTATTTTATCTTATTTTATTTTAGATCTGTGTGGGGTACAATTCAGGATTAGGTATACAAGTGGTCATTGTACAGGTAAAGTTTGGGCCTCCCTTTGGTCCCCACTTGGCCTGGTTTGTGATCAAATACCCTTACTGATGTTGTGTTCACTCCCTGACCCCGGCAATATCCTGCTATGGCCAAACCCTTTCTTATAGTATTATGACAAATGTTCAGGTTCTGCTTATGAGAACATATGGTACTCAGTTCTTTGTTATAGATCATTGAGTATGATAGATTCTAAATCCATCCAAGTTGCTGCGAAGCCCATAATTTTGTCTTTCTTTGTGCCATATTTCATCGTGTGCATGTAACATGTTTTTTAAATTCAGTCCACTTTCCACGGGCAGCATGGTTGGTTCCATGTCTTTGCTATTGTAAATAGTGCTGCAATAAACATGCTGGTGCAGGTATCTTTTTCATAGAATGATTAAAGTTCCTCTGGGTATATTTCCAATAGGGGGATTGTTGAGTCCTATGAAAGCTCAATTTCTAGCTCTTTTTCTTTTCTCGGGATTTCCACACAGGTGATGGGGGCGTCATTACCCAAGGTCTCACGGTGATTGTGTCGGGCTGCCCAGCCACAGATCCCCACAGATGGCCGTGAAGAATCACTTTTTCGGGGCACACCTACACCGAGCTCTGAGGCAGCCCTCAGGAAGTCTTCCTCAGCCTGCCCACCCAGGAAGTGGGTCCCTCCTATGCTTGACATTGTCCCACAGATGCCTGGACAAAGGCTTGGGGCTGCAAGCCTCACACAGACACCCCTTCTAGACATTAAAGTTGACCATCGTCCCTCAAGGGCTGCATTCTCAGCAGGGCCAACCTGGAGATGTCAGACCAGGGAGGGGCTGGTGGGCGTGGCTTCCCAGTGTCCCCGGTATCTCCTGGAAGTCTACTCAGGCTGGTAGTCTTAGTGTTGACCCGTCCAGGAGGAGGTCTGATAAAAGATAAGCTTGGGACCAGGTGCAGTGACTCAGCCTGGAATCCCAGCACTTTGGGAGGCTGAGGCGAGAGGGTTGCCTGAGCCCCGGGGGTTTGAGACCAGGCTGAGCAACTTGGTGAGACCTTGTCTCTACAATAAATCACAAAAACTAGCCGGGCGTGGTGGCGTGCGTCTGTAGTTCCAGCTACTGGGAGGCTGAGGCAGAAGGATCGCCTAAACCCAGCAGGTCAAGGCTGCAGTGGACGTGAACATGCCATTGTACTCCAGCCTGGGTGACAGAGTGAGATCCAACTCAAAAGAAAAAAAAAAAAGATAAGCTTGGACACACTATGATGACCCAGACTCCAAACTTTTTTGTGTACCCTGCCAAATTCCTAAGTAAGGGACCCAGAGAGAAAGGTTTTATTCACCATGTGACATGGTTTACTTCCCAGCCTGGCTCTGGCATAACATCACACAACAGAGAAAGAAGCAAAATCAGAATGTTCCACAACTCTGCAGTGCTGTCTTCTGGGGACTCCCCGGCACCTTTCAAGACCCCCGCCCGCTCCGAAGTCCGCCGCCTCTTAGTGAAGCTTTGTCAAGAAACTTGGCCTGCTCATCCGTCCTCCAGCTGCCCGTTTCCTTTGGAGCTTTCAAAACCCCTTCGATGACTCTAGCTGACTAACTGCCAGTCAGAAAATCTCTGAGCCCACCTGCAGCCTGTGGGCCTGCTGCTTGGAAATGTCCCACCTTCCTGGACCAAACCCATGTAAATTTCACGTGTTGATCAGTGGTTCTTGTAACTTCTGTCCTCCTAAGATATATATATATTCAACCACAGTGGACTCATGTCCACAGGAACCTCCTGGGGTTGAATGTCACAAACCTGGGTCACTCACATTTGGCTCAAACTACCTCAAATATTTTACAGAATTGGGTGTCTTTCATCAACAATTTAAGTCTAAGTGTTTATTTGGGTGGAGAAATTCATGCCTTGGGTAACTCCAGTTGGGAAGGGGTTCAGGGCTCTACCAAAGATGTGCCCGGGGAAAGCTTTATAGGGTTGCTGTGAAAGTGAGGCCAACACAACACGGGACAGGTTAAGACCAGAGAGTCATCTCTTCTGGATTATCTCAGCTGAAAGTCTTGGTGGCATAACCAATGTTCAGTAGGCTTGGGACTGGCAGAGCTTAAGTTTTGATTTGATTACATTGGAACTCAGGGCGATAGGGGCATCTCAGCTTAATGACCTCTCACTAAATTATCTCAACAGTCCCACAAGGTTATGGGGAGTTCTGAGTGCGGCCTGCCCAGCTTCATCTAACCCCAACCACATCACCCTGAAAATCCACATAATTAATTGATGTCATTCCAAAAGCCTGTATCACACCACGCCTCCCACACTGACACCCCGGTTCTTGTGGCACACCAGCTCCATCTCAACACCTTCCTCAGGGGTCCACCACACAGGGACACATGTGTGTGCCTGGTCATGTCACCACCGAGTCATGGGGACCACCCTGCAGATATGCCTTGTCAGCTGCACCTCTGTTGTCCTTGGAGCCGGGGCACCTGAAACCGCAGGCTGGCCAGGGACTACAGTGGTATTCCCATGGAAGGCTGGTTCTTCTGATGTGTCAGGTGCACATTAATCTCTTGCAGCTCTCAACCATCATGGCCTGAGGGCTGCACTACTCACGTTTCTCATCCATTAAGCTGCAAGTTCTGTGGAGATGCCAACCAACGATAAGCTTCTAAGCCCCTTAACTGACTGAAGAAACCCCCCGGGCCAAGGGCAACCTGAAGCACTAAATCTTTGGCCACGACAGAAAAGGAAGTGAGTCGCACCTCATGATATCTCCTCCCTTGTGGAGTTCATGCTCAGCCAACCAGCGTCCACATGAAAACAGAGATCACGAGACAGACCAGACCAACTCTGGCAATAAGATGCCGCATTCCAACCTGACCCTGGTGCGGCGTCACATGTCAGACAGCAGGCCCTAAAGCAAATGCAAAGGCTTCACCCCGGAAGACGTTTCTTTGGCGTATTGTGAAGTGACCCTGCAAAGCCGTCTCTTGAGGAAATTCGCATCTACAGAGAACCTCCTTCCCTAGGGAGAGTCTGACACCTTCTGAGACATTTCCCACCTCTGGTCTCTGAAGCTGCTGCTGAGAGCTGTCATCTGCATGTCAAGAACCTTGGCTTCCTTACCTTGATTGATTTCAAATTCTTTGGACCGAGTTTAACTCTTTCTGCCAGTGCCCAATCAGGAAATCTTTGAATCTACCCATGACCTGCAAGTCCCTGCTTGGAGATGCCCCATCTTCCCAGGCCCAGCCAGTGTAAACCTCGCATTCTTGTCTAACTTCTGTCTTCTTTTATATATATATATAAATGTATAAAACCAAGTTATAGGCCAGGTGCGGTGGCTCACGCCTGTCATCCTAGCACTTTGGGAGGCAAAGGTGAGAGGACTGTCTGAGCCCAGAGGTTCGAGACCAGCCTGGGCAACTTGGTGAGACCTCGTCTCTACAATAAATCAAAACAATTAGCCAAGTATGGTGGCACATGCCTGTAGTCCCAGCTACTTGGAAAGCTGAGGCAGAAGGTTCACCTGAGCCCAGAAGGTCAAGGCTGCGATGGCCATGAGCAGCCACTGCACTCCAGTCTAGGTGAGAGAGTGAGACTCCGATTCAAAAAATAAAACAAAATTACAATTCAACTGTCTTGGGTATATGTTCTCAGGACCTCTTGGGACTGAGCCATGGGCCTAGGTCACTCACATTTGGCTCAGCAAAACCTCTCTAAAAATTTTACAGTTTGGTATTTTCATCAACAGGGGTCATGAAAAGGCATGAAGCAGATTGATGGCTAGGAGAAAAGGCACACCAATGCCGGGCCTCCCCTTTCCAGGCCTTTCCAGAGACACTGTCTAGAATCTGAAAAGAAACATTTGCCACCTTTTCTCTCTTCAGGCTGCTGCTTGTAAGTTTCCGGACTCAGTGGCTCAGCCTGTCATCCCAGCACTTGGGGAGGCCAAGGCGAGTGGATGGCCTGGGCCCGCAGGTTCGAGACCAGACCAGGCAACTTGACGAGACCTCATCTCTACAATACATCAAAAATCAGCTGGGCGTGGTAGCGTGCACCTGTGGTTCCAGCTCCTTGGAAGCCTGAGGCGGAAGGATCGCTGGAGCCCAGCAGGTCGCCGCTGAGTTGGCTGTGAGCATGCCACTGAACCCCAGCCTGGGCAACGGAGTGAGACTCCAATGCAAAAATAAATAAATAAATAAAAAACAAGGCCACCTCTGCTCCCAAGTCACTTCCTTTTTCCCTCCCCTGACCTGTCTTGCCACTAAACCTGCCTATGGCCATGCTCTGGGCCCATACTTGTTCTGGAACCATCTCAAGATGGCTTAGGAGCAGCTGAACCTCGTTGTTGGTGGGGTCTCATCCCTCAGACCCCCTGTGTTCACATTAAATAAGCGTGGATGCCTTTTCCCTGTCCACTATCTGCCTCCTGCCAGTGATTTTCTGCTGAGCTTCCGGGGCCAAAGCCCCCACAGCATGAGGCGCCATCATCCACCTTGACCTCAGGCCCTGCATCCCTTCTCCCTTGACAAGTCCTCCACTGGGCACACAAATGCCCCCTGGATGTGAATTGTGCCTCGACCACGCTGCCCTCGGGAGGAGGAGCCTCTGCTGGCCAGCCACACCCATGCCCCGGCATGACTCTGCATGCCTCAGATGGATTAGACGCCCCTTACAAGACCTTGGGGAGAGAGAGGTGATGGTCCAGTGGAGCTCGGATGCCCAGGCACCAGGGGAAGGGCCATGCGAACCCTGGGGGGTGGGGGAGGGAACCCCCAACCGAGAGGTGTGAGGCCGACAGAGGCACTGCCAGTGCCCCAGGGGCAAGACCGTGTGGTCTCCTCACCCACCCAGTCGGCAGCAGAGAACCCCCGCTCCTAAAGTCTGTTTTCTTGATGCTGACTTCACGGTGCAGCCTGTAGGAGCACTTTGTTTTGTTTTCTTTCTATTCCTTTTAGCATCCCCTGTACAATGAGCCCACGACTGTAACTACGTATGCAGCCGTGGCTCTAATTGTGTGCTTGCTTAAAGAGTTGCAGAGGCTTGTTCTAGAGCACATTGCACCTGGAGTCTCATCGTTCAGAAGTTGCTGACACCTGGAGACCCCATGGCAGGATCCAGGAGTTGCCCCAGAAGGTAAATCTATTTTTGTTTGCTCAGTCGAAGTCTCATTCTGTCGCCCAGGCTGGAGGACAGTGGCATGCTTACTAAGGTTATTGCAGCCTCAACCCGCTGGGCTCAGGCGATCCTTCTGCCTCAGCCTTCCAAGTAGGTGGAACTACAGGTGTGTGCCACCATGGCTAATTTTTTGATTTATTATAGAGACGAGGTCTCACGATGTTGCCCAGGCTGGTCTCGAACCCCTGGGCTCAGGCAATCCTCTTGCCTCTGCCTCCCAAAGTTCTGGGTTGACAGGCGTGAGCCACTGCACCCAGCTAGAAGATTGATCTGTAACCTGACCTCATTGAGAGGCAGCCCTCCAGGAAGACAACAATTCCAAGTGATCATCAAAGCAGCCCTGAATCCTGCACGCCAGCCCCCCAGGCCCACTATTTCATCTTTTCCTATAAAATCCCCACCCTCAGCCCAAGAATCTGAAATGGTGTCAGTGAGGCGTGAGCCTGGCCATCTCCCCAACTGGAGCTTTTGGAGTTAAGTCTCCTTCCTTGTACACTTCTAGCTTCATTTGGGCCTGCGAGTGACAGTGGCCGCTTGAATCTGCAACAAAGTCACGGCCTCCCCACGGATGGCCTCACCTTTGTTTTTTAACGAAAGCCTACAAAGTTTCCTCCTGCATTCGACTCAAAAATGACACACAACAAAGGAGAAAAAACCGAAAGATGGAGCCACTCGGGGCGGGGGGGGGGGTCGGAGCAGCCGCGTGGCTCAGGCATGGCACTACATCTTCACCCGCGTGGCTGTTTCAGCAAAAACCACCTGCCCTTTAAAACAGGTTTACCTTTTCCGTAGAGGTGGAAATTCTATGACGGAATAACATGAGAGCTGGAAAAGCCAAGTACCCATTTTCACCAGGAAAAGAGTGTCAGCCTCTAGTGGGACGCCATCCAAGAAAAGTCATTACCCACCGGTGACATATGACACATCTGCCTTGATTCCATGTGGGAGAGTACTTAGCCGTGTCAAGATGAAACGTGCCAATTCCCGGTGGTTGTCAAAATGCAAGTACAACCCTGACGAAAGCAAATCTCTGCCCACTGCAAATGTCACTGCGCTTCTGATGGGAAATGAATACATTTGCCGGGCTAGAGAATAAAGGGAGGAAGGGAGGAGGGAGGGAGGAAAGGGGGGTAAGAAGGATGGGAAAAAAGGAAGGGGGGAGACAGAAAGGGAGAAAAGAAGGAAGGAGGGAGGAAGGAGGGAGGGAGGGGGAGGTGCAGGGGAGGCTGCAGTTCCCACCCTGAGAGGCTGCCAGCCTGGGTGGAGGCCCAGC
>NW_007246014.1:149864-175213 GCF_000164805.1 Carlito syrichta
CCAGCCAGTCTGCGCATGACGCTCCTGTTGGCCACTGCTGTCCCGCAGTGCCAGCTCGTGTTTGGATCCCCAAGCTCCGCAGAGTCCTGCCTGGCGTTTTGCTTGGAAGCCCACTGTCCCGCAGTGAAAGTTGGCCTCTTCCCTGGCCGAGAGCCAGCCTGCCACCACAGCGCGCACTGAGGCGCTTCCTGGAAGCTGCGGGGAACCCATAACTTACGCGTTCTCGGCCTTCCTGCCTACGGACAGGATGACAAGGCTGATAAGCTCCTGGCCCATGCCAGGAGTGAAGTCACAGCTACCAGGTTGGCCACAGCAATACCTCACGCATTCGTGCAGCAAATTCTGAGGGACACATGCCATGCCAGGTGTTCCCAAGCCAGGGATGAGGCCGTGTATTAGAGACCAAAATGCCTGCCCTGGGAGCTCATGGAAGCAAACGCTCGCTCGCCTGAGGCAGGCATAGGCTGTGCCCCGCTGCGGTGGGTCAAGGGAGGAAACAGGCCAGGAAGGCGCCCGGGCAGCATGGCGGGGTGGGAGTGGCCTGCGTAGGCTGTGCTGGGAGGGTGACCCCCGGGTGGGCAATGGCCGGAGGGGGGGCCAGCCACATGGCTACTGGCAAGAAGACAGGTGGGTCGAGGGACAGCCCGTGCCAGAGCACTGGGGTGGCAGACATCGAGGGTTGGAGACACAGAGGAGGCCAGCATGGCCGGAGTGGAGGGATGGGAGGGGGCGGGAGGGTCCCTCACAGACAGAGGTGAGGCCTGGATCGGACGGGCATTTTGGAAATGCAGACAGATGGGGGCACCCAAAAAACCCGGAAGTATCATTTGAAGGGTGGGCCCTTGTAGTCCAGGCTTCGCCCACTAGGTAAGCGTTCTGGGAACCCGTTGGCATCCGTGGACCAGCTAGCGTTGCTGGGAAAGGCTGCGTTCACTTCATGGACTTGTTTGGGAGATTCTTTCAATGCGTCTGCCCATTTCACGATGGGTGACTGATGGGTGCACCTGCCCACACTTTGCTGCGTGTTTAGCAGTTATTCACCAAAAGCAGCATGACACCCGTGCCCTACCCTCCCTATTCATCCCATCACGCCCCATGTGACTTTTTTTGCTGTTCTGGATGAAAAAAGTCCTCAAAGGAAAATGTTTTGCTGATGTGAAAAAGGTGAAACAAAAAAACAGCAGATGCACTAAAAGGCACCAAAATTGACAAGTTCAAAACGGTTTTGAGCAGTGTAAGAGCATCTCAGCAGGTGTATTGCATCAAACGGAGAGGACTTCGAAGGTGACTGAAGTTTAAACATGGAAGAATAAATACACGTTTTTTATGAATAGATTCTGTGTTTTGGAGAGTGCCCCTCGTACGTGTGCTAGGCCACTTAGCATTGCTATAAAGGAACACCTGAACTGGGCAGTCTACAAAGCAAAGGGCTGGTTTGGCTCACAGCTCTGCTTCGGGTGAGGCCTCAGGAAGCTTCCCATCATGGCAGAAGAAGGGAGCTGGCATGTCACAAGACCAGAGAGGTGGCAAGGGTGGGGAGGTCCCAGGCTCTTCTGAACACCCAGCTCTCATGTGAACTAACAGATGAAGAACTCACTCACGACCACCAGGACGGCGCCCAGATCCACGAAGGACCCGCCCTCTGACCCAAACACCCCCACTGGGCCCCACTCCCACATGGGGGGCCACACTGAACACGAGATCTGGGGGGCACCATCCCACCATATCAACCACCTACAACAACCCTACATACCGAATGTGCTAAAGACTCTCATGACCTCACCGCAGAGTCTGGGTTCTGTCGCATGCACAGTGGGAACGCGTGCCGTAACTGTGTTTCACAGAGCGCTTGGACACGCCGCAGGTGGCCGGGGTGATCACGTGCAGATGTGTGTCCTGTCTGTGGGGTCAGACTCTTCTCTACCTCTGCGGACTCCCTGCTCCTTCGGGTGCAGCCCCATGTGGCTCTGCCTGACTGACCAGGAGTTGCTTTGTCGGTGGTCTGTGTCGTCACAGCGGGAAGGCCTTCAGGGCGGAGACTCCACCCACTCTGAAACTCCAAGGACTCCCCTCAATTTGTAACTCCAGCTCACACCACGTATAAGACACAAATTAGAAACTCAACATGAGCTGGGCTCGGTGGCTCAGCCTGTAATCCCGTGCCTTGAGAGGCTGAGGTGAGTGGATTGCCTGAGCCTGCGGGTTTGAGACCCAGCTGGGCAACTTGGTGAGACCTCATCTCTGCAATAAATCAAAAAAAAAAAAATTAACCACGCTTGGTAGCACTCGCCTGTTGTTCCAGCTACTCGGAAGGCTGAGGCAGAAGAATCGCCGGAGCCTAGCGGGTTGAGGCTGCGGTGGCCGGGAGCATGCCACTGCCCTCCAGCCTGAGCGACAGAGTGAGACTCCACCTCAAAAAAAAAAAAAAAAGAAAGAAACTCAACATGGCTGGGCTCGGTGGCTCAGCCCGTAATCTCAGTGCTTTGGGAGGTCGAGGGGAGTGGATTGCCTGAGCCCATGGGTTCAAGACCCACCCGGGTCACTTGGTGAGACCTCATCTCTATAATAAATTTTTAAAAATTAGTCGGGCGTGGTAGTGCACGCCTGTAGTTTTGGCTACTTGGAAGACAGGTGGAATGATCACCGGGGCCCAGCAGGTTAAGGCTGCAGGGGCCAGGAGCGTGCCACTGCACTCCAGTCTGGGAGACAGAGTGAGACTCCAACTCAAAAAAAAGAAACTCAACAAGCATCTCGTCCCTCACCTCGAACTCTGGTTATCTTATAGTTGTCAATATCAACTTACCTCCATAGAAGCCCTTAGGATATCAAAAATTTCTTTAAATCTGCAACTACTTCAAGAACAATTGTATAAATAACATAGTGAGCCCCTTTAACCAGCTCGACACAGATCATTTTATCGTGGTGATAACATGTACTGGGGGACGGCAGACCTTGGGTCAAGAAGCCAACCAAAATGTTGAAAACAGAAGTAGGGAGCCATTGCCTTGCTAGACTCTGGTGTGGCCACGTGCTCTTTGAGCTATGACTTTGGTGCCCCTCCCCCACCTCAGGAGATGAATCCTCTCTCTCTCTCTCTCTGTCTCTCACATTTACTTTTAAATAAACCATATTTTCTAATCTAACTTCTGTGCATCTTTCACGTGGCATCGGATGGCACCCCAGACACCCACACCCCCAGCGGGCCTGACCTGACTCTCTGGAGGCCAGAGCGTGACCCTAGCAATGAGGAAAAATGGGAACATAGCATAATTCTTGGTGGGAAGGGGGTCTCTTTTCGGGAAGCCGCTCTTGCAGGACACAAAGGATGGGGGTCCTCAATCACAGCTCTTTGCCAGAATTGCCTACCAACCCATCTCCCCTGACACAGTCCCTCGCCTGGCACATCTCTTCACTTGACTGTTTCTGAGTTGTATCTGTTACAACAAACTGGTAAACAAACAAACAAAAAAGAAAACAGAAATAGGAACACGGAGATCATATCATTATATTTCAGGACAGCTGACTGCAACTCAAGACACAGGTTGACTCCTTGGATCAATTACACACTCAGGGACAGTGACAGAAGAAGTCACCGTCGTCGACTTTGCATGGACACCACAGCCTCACGATGGCAATCCAAGGCTCAGTGGTGTCGGGCAGAGCTGGATCCCACAGCCAGCTTCATTGCTGTTATCCAGGTGACCTTGGGCAAGTGGCTTCACCTCTCTGAGGCTCAGTTTTCTCATCTGTGAAGAGGAAAACAACAGAACCAACCTCACAGCGTTTTTAGGCATGATGAACGCTATAACTGATTCCTCAAGGAGCATGTCTCTGGATGTCGGCAGTGCTGTGAATGTACTGTCCTCTCCTCAGGGGGCAGTTTCGGTTTCTAGCTTTCCTTTGGCTTTCTCAGTTTTCACATCTGCAACTCTTTTTTTGAAAAACCATGTTCTGGGGAAATACAGACCCAAATCTATGGTAACATGTATTCAAACTGTAATTCCAAAGACACAGGCTCCTTCAGAATGTCAGCGTTTTAGCCAGGTGCGGTGGCTCATGCCTATGATCCCAGCACTTTGGAGGCCAAGGTGGGAGGATTGCCGCGGGTTCGAGATCAGCCTGGGCAACTTGACAAGACCTCATCTCTACAATAAATAAAAAAATTAGCCAGGCACGGTGGTCCGTGCCTGTAGTTCAGGCTTCTTGGAAGGCTGAGGCAGAAGGATCACCTGAACCAAGCAGGTCAAGGCTGCGGTGGCTGGGAGTGTGCCACTGCCCTCCAACCTGGGTGACAGAGTTAGACTCCAACTCAAAAAAAAAAAAAAAAAAGAATGTCAGCATTTTTCCATATCACCTTTGAACGTCAAGCCTGCCCTGACTCACATCCTTGACTGTAAACCCTCTGGAACTCCTGAGGATGGATGGGCATTCGGTCCTCGTTTTGCCCAGCTGGTCATGAGCACTCGTGGCCGTGCTGCAGACATGTTCATGCATGTGGTCTGCAGCGTGCTGGAGTCCGTTAGGGGGTGCACATACACGACATGCGGCCTGCCCTGCTCTTCTGGGACCCAGGAGCATCTGGACCCTGACACAAGCATGGCCAAGGGGTCAGCAGGTGAGGACTACAGGCCGCAGATGGCCATGCTGGAAGCAAGGGACACGTGTGGCTAGGGCTGGGGCTGCCACGAGTCCTCACGTAGGTGCCTAGGTGCTCAGAAACTTTTCACTTCTGAGCTACCAGTGTCCTCAGATCAGGGAGAAGTGAGTGCCTTTCTGAAAGAAGGCGGTTTCTCTCTGTTGCCTCAAATCCAAACCATGTCACGTGGCCACGGGCTGAGGTTTTCCCAGGAAGCATTGCACGCCGGGATGGTCCCTGATTCCAACCACAAGAGCCACCGCCTTAGTTTTCTGGGTGTCTTTCTTGACACAACCCAGTGCTATGGCACCAGGACAAGTCACAGCAAAGCAGCAATTCCCTCCGTGTTCAGCAAGCCCACCAGCACGTGCCCGGCCATCTGAGTGCATGATGGCTCGTCTGTGGTGCCAGCGAGCAGTGTGTTCCATAAGACAAGGAGGAGTGGCGGGTGAGGAAGTCGCTCAGCTTGGGAGGTCTCAGACTGCAGGGACGCTGTGGCAGGCAGTAGAGCACAGTAGGACGTGGGCCAGGGGAAGGTGGAGTTCGTGGGGGCTGCCACACGGCTGACCCTGCAGGTGTAAGACAGCAGGAAGCCATACCTGCGGCCCCGTTTCCTACTGTCGAGGGCTGGGAGGACCTGACCCTGCCAACATCTGGCCCCTGCGGCCTGGGCCGGAACCTTTTTCGGGGAGGCGTGCTCTAAGGTGATGGTTGGGACAGTTGCAGACGTGAGTGACATCTGGAGCCCGAGAGCACTGTCGCCACAAGGGGCATTTACTGATGTGGATCACTGTCCTGTGATGATGTGAGACAGCGGCCTTGTTTTTAGGAAACAGACACTGAATTATACGGAGCTCGAGAAGGAAAGACAAATAAAAACAAACATGGTGCCCATGTCGGGGTCTCCTTCCAGAACCATGAATGAGAATCTTGGGGAGTAAGGCCCAGACACATGCCGATAGTGTGACCCCCAGCGAGTCCCGCACCCCCTCGTCCCAGGCCCTGAGCCCACCCTGGCCGGCGATGACACCAGCTGCCAGGTGAGGAGCTTGCTGTCCAGAAGCTCTCCTGGTCACTCTGAGAGGCCAGGAAGGAGGTGGAGGGACGGTTGGCTCCATTGCCTAGACAAAAGGTGTCCTGCTCTCACACCAGTGTCACACTCTGGGTCTTCCTTTCTGGGTCTTTCCCTTGCCTGGGTGGGTGCAGGGCCCCAGCTGGACACAGGACATGCCGACAGGCACCAAGGTCAGCACTGCAGTTCCCACCACCACTTAGTCAGCGACGAGAGAGTGAACAAGTAAAACTCGCTTGACCTTCAGTACAAGCACCTTAGGGAACGGAGATAGTGCCCCGTGACACAACAAGCAAACAAACACACACCCCAAAGCCCTCATCTTACCTCAAAACGCGTGAGTCAGAGCCAAGCTTCCAGGGCTGAGGACGCTCTCGGCACGACCGGCGGCCTTCCCCAAAGAATGTTTCCCAGGACACCAGCCCCGGCGATGCTCCCATGAAAGGGACCCCATGACTAAATATGTCTTGAAAACCCTGTAATTTTTATGTTTCCTCTTGCAAACTGAAGATACACACTGATGTATTAAAGGCTCTGAGAAGTCCTGCACTGAAGGAAAAAAAAGTCCGGCTCTTGTCTAGCCCAGTGTTCCCCAAATATTTTCTGGGATGAGCCGCCTCTTCCATCTAGCACTTACTGATGTTTTCTGGAAGAAAGGCTTAAGGGAGGAACTGAGGACACACTATGTAGAGGGGGTTCTGTCTCAAAGGGAGAAGCCATTTATTTCCATAAGCGGAGAGTTAAACGGAAAAAGAACAGCGGCTAGAAGCGCGACTAAACACGTCGGCCAGGCCGCTGAGGGGCTTGGGCACAGGCTCCACTCCCTGCCAGGAGACTTCCCCAGGGATGGAGAAGCCCCTCTGGTCCTGAACAGAGGTAAAGCCCTGACCCTTGTCTGCGGGAGCATCGCCTCTGACCCGTCCCCCTCTTCCAGCCCCGTCCAGGCCGCCAGAAGCCCTGCTCTGTGTCCGGTCTTCCCACACAGCCCCCGCCCCGCCCCGGCTCCAGCCACCTGGACGAATGCCGTCGTCTGCTAGCTGGCTTCCCTCCCTTCACGTCCATTCTCCTGCTGGCGTCTGAATGTGGGAGTCCCCCAAAATCTACACGTGGAAATCCTCACAGGAGCGGCATGTGGGGCTTTGGAGACTCGTGACGGGGACGGGTGCCCTCATAAAGAGGCTCCAAGAGACCCTCACCCCTCCGCTACTGGGGACACTGTGGTGAGATGGCATCTGTGAACCGTGACATGGCCTCACCAGATACCCACCTGCCAGAGCCTGGGTCTTGGCCCTCCAGCCTCCAGAGCTGGGAGAAAGTGACGCGTGTCTGTCGCCATGAGTCACCCAGCCAACAGGGTTTTGTTACAGCAGGACAGACTCACAGGCATCCCCAATGTGCTGTCCACACGGCAGCAAGATGACCTCAGCCCCTGGAATCTGGTTAAGCCACACTGCTTGATGCCTTCCGAAAGCCATCCGGCACCACAGAGAACACATGAGACCACCCTGCGCCTCCCACCCGATGCATCGCGGCCCGTGGCCCGCCCACTCCCCAGCCAGCCAGGCTAGTCTTCTCCGGTGCTCCCTCTACCTGGCATGCTGCTCCGCCTTGACGTCACCTTGTCATCCTTCCCCATAGATCACAGGGACCCACGATGACCACCGCAATCAGCTCCCTCTCCTCCCCCAGGAAGGCTTTCTTGATTTGTCTAGGTCAGAGCGACTCAAAGACCAGTCCACAGCAGCCCCGCGCCCATCTGCAAGCTGTCCTCGATGTGATCGTGCTTCGTGGAGAAGGAAGCATCTAGAAAGGCACACAGTATTTCCAGATGACCCTGACACCTGAGCACAGAGCCAGCAGACACCTCTAGCCAGGGGAGGAGTCCTCAGGCGTTGTCAAACCCGTGACCTGTGGCATGTGCTAGCTCCAGTCCTTGGCAGACTGGGGACAAGTGGTCCTTCAGCACAGAGTCGGGGAACTGTGGCCGAGGCCACGTTGTCATGTTGACATACCTACCGCACCCTGTGCACTGGTCACAGCTGGGAATTTTGCGCCTATTTTCGTGGCTTCTTTCTCCCAGTCTGTGCCCGGCCGGCTTCCTCTAAGCGGGGACCAGGCTCATTGTGCTCAATGCTGTATTTTCCTAGGTCAGTCTGGTACACAGTTGTACCTAATAAATGCAACTAGGTAATAAGTAGAAAGAAGGCCAAGACAGGAGGATCACTTGAGGCCAGGAGTTCAAGACCAGCCTGGGCAGCATAGCAAGACCCATCTCTACAAAAAGTAAACAAGTGAAACAAAATGCAGCCTAATGAGAAATGGTTAGAAGGAAAATCATTAGAAATATGTTTGTCAGCCTGTGCAACAGAGTGAAACCCCATCTCTACAAAATGTTACTTTAAAAAATTAGCTAGGCACAGTGGCTCACGCCTATAACCCTATCACTATGGGAAGCTGAGGCAGGAGGATCATTTGAGGTCATTAAGACCAGACTAGGCAACATAGTAAGACCTCGTCTCTACAAAAAAACAAACAAAAAACTAGCCAGGCCCAGGTGGGTCATAGCTGTAATCCCAGCACTTTGGGAGGCTGAGGCAGGAGGATCGCCTGGGACCAGGAGTTTGAGGTCATCTTGGGCAACACAGTGAGACCAAGCGTATATGTGGGGAGCCTGGCTGTCGATTTTAATTACAGAACGATTCCCAGTCCCTTCAGACCATGTCTCGTGGCATCACGGGCATGAAATGAAAGGGTCCAGGGCTGTCTTAAGGGCACACAGGCTCGCTCAGTCTCAGTAGCCGGGTCTCCGGCCTCCTCCTGGGACTCGTCGCAGATGTTCTGTCTGGCCCCACGCTTGTGCTCGACTCAAACGCAGGAACACCATGAGGGCCATGTCTCCCTCCCCACTAGGCCTCCGTCACGGCCGCTTTGCTGACACTTGGAGAGTGGCAGCTGGCGTCCACCCCCGGCCTACCTCCCAGGGAACCCCGAGGGTCGCCTCCTCCTGGCGGTCCTCAGAATCAAACGCCCTCGACTGATCCGGATTTCAAAGGAAGCAGAGAGCCCGTCGAAGAGGATGATTTGGAAGCAGCTCGGGCAGGACGGGCAGGACACTAGGAGCTTGGGCCCCTGCCTATGCTCACACGGCCCTCAGAGGCAGCGGGAGTCTCGGACTTCTTCAGGACAGAGCAGAGGTTCTAGCAGAATGAGGGAGCCACGGGCGGTGGCGGGCAGGCTCAGCCGGGCTCTGGGGAGGCGCCTGTCCCTGTCCGAGGTCCTCTCATGCTGAGAATGAGAATCTGGCCAGCGGGCCTCTTATGCCCACCCCCCACCCCGCCCCCAACCTCAGCCCTGGAGTTGCAAAGCTGAGTGGGTCCTTTTTCTCCAGGCTGCAGGCTTACAACTGCCAAGGCAGCCCTGTCCCAGCCTCTGTTTGGTGTTGAAAAATGTGGCGAAGGTGACACGGTCCTGAGATAAACGGCTTCCTGCTTCCTACCCACTGAGTTAATCGTCTTGTGGACAGGACAGTGGTTACCTTTTGCACTGTGCTAGAAAAACGAATTTGTTTACCCAATTCCATGACAGAGCTCCAACTCTAATTCCATACACGGAAAGTGTAAATACTAATACTATTTCCCAAAACAACATGCCTGGAGAAAAGTGTCTTGGCCAGGCACAGTGGCTCACACCTGTAATCCCAGCACTTTGGGAGGTGAGGCAAGAGGAGAGCTTGAGCCCAGGCATTTGAAACAAGCCTGGGCGAGACCCTATCTCTACCAAAAATAAAAATAAAACTAGACCAGTGTGGTGACATGCACCTGTGGTCCCGTCTACTCAAGAGACTGAGACAGGAGCCCAAGAGGTCGAGGCTGCGGTGAGCCATGATCGTGTCACTGCACACCAGCCTGGATGACAGAGTGAGAACTCGTCTAAAAAAAAATAGTGGCTCACGCCTATAATTCCAGCACTTTGGGAGGCCAAGGTGAGAGGATGGCCTGAACTCAGGGGTTCGAGACCAGACTGGGCAACTTGGCGAGACCTCGTCTCTACAATAAATTTTTTTTAAAAAATAACCGGGTGTGGTGGCGCGTGCCAGTATTTCCAGCTACTTGGAAGGCTGAGGCAGAAGGATCTCCTAAGTCCAGCAGGTTGAGGCTGTGGTGTCCGTGAGTATGCCGCTGCCCTCCAGCCTGAGTGATGGAGTAAGACTCCAACTAAAAAAAAAAAAAAATAGGGGGGAGGGTCTAGGATTAACCAGATTTCGGAGTGGCTGTACTCCAAGTACTGTCACACGCTTGTCACGTGCAGAAAGACACACTCACACTGAAACTCCACACCAAGGAAACCAGCCTCACTTGGCTTGCCCTGGCGTTTCTCAGCATTTAACCATGGCAGCCTGTTTTTCCTGGAGCATTTACCAGCAAGCCCTATCCTAGCTTCCACCTGACACACCTGGGACAGACAGTAAGAGCGACCTGGGCGCCAGCCACACCGCCTGCTTGGCGGGCACCGGGAGCTCTTTAAAAAGGTGGGCTCCCGGCCAGGCATGGAGGCTCAAGCCTGTAATCCCAGCACTTTGGGAGGCCAAAGCGAGAGGATTGCCTGAGCCCAGGGGTTCAAGACCACTCTAGACAACATGGTGAGACCCCCAACTCTACAATAAATCAAAAATTTGCCAGGCGTGGTGGCGCACACCTGTAGTTCCAGCTCGTTGGAAGGCTGAAGCATAGGACTGCCCGAGCCCAGCAGGTCAAGGCTGCAGTGGCCATGAATGTACCACGGCCCTCCAGCATGGGCAACAGAGTGAGACTTTGACTCAAAAATAAATTAATTAATAGAAAATTTAAGAAAAAAGGCAGGCTCCCAGACCCACCTGGGCCCTCCTGGATCAGAATCTCTGCAGGTGAGCCCAGAAGTGTTGGCTTTAACAAGCCCTCCTGACAGTGGGTGCCGGATGGCAGGAACCAACCCCAGGATGGGTTGTTACTAGCAGTGCAGGAACTTCCAAGCCAGTGGGCTCCTCACTGGTAGACTGAAATTTGCCATGGCGGAAGTGTCCACACCACGTGACCTAGTCTGGAAGTCTGTCCCTCCAAATCTCCTGCCGAAATGTGGTCCCGGGTGTTGGAGGGGGCCTGGCGGGAGGACTGAGCCAGGAGCAGGTCCCTCCTGGATGTCTTGGTGCCATCCTCGCAGTAATGAGAGAGGTCACACACCATCGGTTCATGTGACAGCTGGTGTTTATAAGAGCCTGGCGCCTGCTGTCTCCTGATCCCTCTCTTGCCGGGGACATGCCCGCTCCCTCCCATCTCCCGCCATGACTGGATCTTCCTGAGGCCTCTCCGGAAGCCGATGCCAGCACCATGCAGAACCGTGAGCCAAAACAGACTTCTTTTTAAAATTTTTTTTGAGTCAGAGTCTCCCTCTGTCACCCAGGCTGGAGTGCAGTGGCACGCTCCCGGCCACCACAGCCTCGACCCGCTGGGCTCCGGCGATCCTTCCTCCTCAGCCTTCCAAATAACTGGAACTACAGGCGCATGCCACCATGCCCAGCTAATTCTTTGATTGATGGTAGAGACGAGGTCTCACCAAGTAGCCTGGGCTGGTCTCGAACCTGCGAGCTCAGACAGTCCACTTGCCTCGGCCTCCCAAAGTGCTGGGATGACAGGCTGAGCCCCCGTGCCTAGCTGCCATCTTTTCTTTATTAATCACCTGGCCTCAGGTATTCCTTGATAGCAATGCAAAACGGATTGACACTCCCTGGAGAGCCGGTTATTAGACATTTATCCATAAACTCTGCCTCCAGGGAGTCCCTGGGTGTACTAAAGCTTGAGAACCCCTGACAGCACAGGCATGTGATGTCCCCAGAAGGAATTATCCAATGCGTTGAAACATTTAACATTTAAATGTTAATTTAGTGATGAACATTTTAATCACTAGTTTTACCATATTTTTGATATTCCAAGGAAAAGGTGTGTAGGAAAAATTTTTTTTTCATTTTCTTCTTAAAATTAGGCAGGAATTATCTAGGAATACAAGTAACCAAGTAAGCAGAATCTCATTATGTAGAGGAAATTTTTGCCCCTCCAGGCTTTGTTTGACAATATATATATATATATATATATATATATTTTTTTTTTTTTTTTTTTTTTTTTTTTTTTTTTTGAGTTGTAGTCTCACTCTGTCGCCCAGACTGGAGTGCAGTGGCCGCTCCTGGCCACCGCAGCCTCGACCTGCTGGGTTCCGGCGATCCTTCCGCCTCAGCCTTCCGAGTAGCTGGAATTACAGATGCGCGCTACCACGCCCAGCTAATTGTTTGATTTGTTGTAGAGATGAGGTCTCGTCAAGTTGCCCAGGTGTGTCTCGTCAAGTTGCCCAGTGGATTGCAGGCTCAGGCAATCCACTCACCTCGACCTCCCAAAGTGCTGGGATTACAGGCTGAGCCACCGAGCCCGGCCGACAATATATTTTTTTATTCCAGGTGCAAGCATTTCACCACAGAATGAGTATTTTATCTTCTTTGACAATTAAAAATGGCATATACTTAAGGTGTACAGCTTGATGACCTGACACACATATACAATGTGAAATAATCACCACAATCCAGCCGCTTGACAGCCCCACCGCCCCACACGGCCGCCATCTTCCGTGTGTGCGGGGGAACATTTAAGGCCTTGCCTCTCGGCAAACTTCACGTGTGCAGCACAGTCTTCTTAAGCATCTCTGCAGTACCGTGCATCAGACCTGCAGACATGTGTCTCGTATGACTGATGCTTGCATCCCCTGACCCGGACGTCCGTATCTCTACCTCCCCCACGGAAGTCTGGGCCAAGGGAGGCAAGTGCCACACTCGACTCTCCACCCCTCTGAGCGGGACCAGGTACGTAAGATCACACGAGACTCGTCCTGCATCTGGCTTAGTTCATTGACTTTAACGCCCTCCAGGGTCATTCATGCTGTCTCAAGTGGCAGGGTTTCCTCCTTTGTTGAGGCTGAATAAAAGTCCCTCGTGTATATATATGAACACACAGATATTTACCATATTTTTTGCTTAAAGACTTTTTGAATTAAGAGAAGTAAAGGAGGTCGGGCATGGTGGCTCACGCCTGTCATCCCAGCACTTTGGGAGGCCGAGGTGAGAGAATTGTCTGAGCCCACAGGTTCGAGGCCAGCCTGGACAACTTGGCGAGACCTCACCTCTACAACAAATCCAAAAATTAGCCAATTGTGGTAGTGCACGCCTGTAATGCTGACTACTTGGAAGGCTGAGGCCGAAGGATCACCTGAGCCTAGCAGGTCCATGTTGGGATGGCCGTGAGTGTGCCACTACACTCCAGACTGGGCGATGGAATGAGACTTCAACTCAAAAAAATATATAGGTATAGACACCGATATCCAGTGCCTTGTACGCACTCTGAACACACAATAAGTCATCAGCTAGGCCCTAAATTCTGCAGAGGGACCATGACATCCACAGATGATTGGCCTTATCTATTCTTGTCCTGTTCCTTTAAACCAAGAGTCAGAAATTAAATATCTTTTGGGCCAGGCATGTTGGCTTACGCCTGTAATCCCAGCACTTTTGGAGGCTGAGGCAGGAGGTTTTCTTGAGCCCAAGAGCTGGAGACCAGCCTAGGCAACATAGTGAGACTTCATCTCTATAATAAATTAAAAAATTAGCCAGGTGTGGTAGCTCACGCCTGTAGTCCTAGCTACTTAGGAGGCTAAGGCGAGAGGATCGCCTGAGCCCAAGAGATCAAAGCTGCAGTGAGCCATGAGCATGCCACTGCACTCCAGCTTGGGCAACAGAGTGAGACTCCGACTCAAAAAAAAAGCAGAAACACAAAAAAGAGGAAAAGCTATTTCTTGTGTAAATATGAATGTAAATAAATAATATAAGATGCTGCATGGTTTTAGAGATAAGAATACAAAAGTATCCTCTTTGGTCGGGCTCGGTGACTCGGCCTGTAATTCCAGCACTTTGAGAGGTCAAGGCAAGTGGATTGCCTGAGCCCGCAGGTTTGAGACCCACCCGGGCAACTTGGCGAGACTGCATCTCTACAATAAATCAAAAATCAGCCAAGTGTGGTAGCGCGCACCTGTAGTTCTGGCTATTTGGAAGACTGAGGCGGAAGGATCGTCGGAGCCCAGCAAGTTGAGGCTGTGGTGGCCAGGAGCGTGCCACTGCACTCCGGCCTGGGTGACAGAGCGAGATTCCAACTCAAAAAAAAAAACCCAAAAAAACCTACATTCAAGTCCAAAGAGTCTAGCCCCATCTTCACCAAGATCACTGTCATTAAACTTAAGGGACTACTAAAATGCAGCTATCATGTAAAAATAGCTGATTCTATGGCTCACTTGCTTGAAGGTTTACCTTTGTGAACCTGTTAAGTCAAACACAGCTGCTTTATAATCCCAATAACTCTGAATTTGCAATATCACCAGTTATTTGCCAAAACTGCTAAGTTAACCCAGCATTCCATTACATTTTTTAGAAAAAAAATGTAAGTAATTTTCAGCCACTCCCTTCTTTTCCACAGTGACACGGCTTCTGCTCTGTCCCTGGCTGAGGCTACCGGTCCTGTTTGCATTTATAATGTGACTGAAACAGATGTACATGTTTCTTTTTGGTCACAAGTGATCATCTTGTCACTGACCACACAGCTTATTTGCTGTTACCACCTAATTCACTTTTATTTCAGTATTTCTGTGGTCAATGTGTCCTGACCAAAGGAAAAAAATACAGAAGCGAAAATACTCGATATATACTGAGAAATGTTAAACATGCATATTAGGAGCTGGGCATAGTGGCTCACGCCTATAATCCCAGCACTTTGGGAGGTCGAGACGAGAGGACTGCCTGAGCCCAGGGGTTTGAGACCAGCCTGAGCAACTTGGCAAGACCTCGCCTCTACGATAAAACAAAGAAATCAGCCAGAGTGGTGGCACATGCCTGTGGTTTCGGCTACTTGGAAGGCTGAGGTGGAAGGATCACCGGAGCCCAGCAGGTCAATGCTGAGGTGGCCATGAGTGTGCCACTGCACCCCAGCCTGGGCAACAGAGGGATACTCCAACTCAAAAAAAAGGCACATATTAGGTCAATTCTCAGCATTCTCTTGTGTTGTAAGGACCACCCACCACTGGGAACACAGAACATACTAGGAATGTCCACCAAGGATGGCACCTCTTTCTCGACATTTTCTAAAATGAATGTACTAAAAGTCGCTTACGGTGAGGTTATTCATCATCTTTAACCACAGACTTAATATTCAAAGCCCCTCTGTAGTGTGCCCTCCTGTTAAATAATTCAGTCTCAGTCTTCAAATATGAATGGCTATTACCTCTGGCAGACGCTTTAGGGAGAACAGAAGATGGCATAAGTCTTAACTCTAGGCCGGGCACAGTGGCTCACGCCTACAATCCCAGCACTTTGGAAGGCTGAGATGAGAGGATTGCCTGAGCCCACAAGTTTAAGACCAACCCGGGCAACTTGGCGAGACCTCTTCTCTACAACAAATCAAAAAATTATCCAGGCGTGGTGGCACAAGCCTGTGGCTCCAGTCACTTGGAAGGCTGAGGTGGAAGAATCGTCTGGTCCCAGCAGGTCGAGACTGTGGTGGCCATGAGCATACCATTGCACTCCAGCCTGGGCAACAGTGAGCCTCCAACTCAAAAAAAAAAAAAAATATGCAGAATTCTACTGAGGAGACAAGTTACACATAAGTGACAGTGAACTCAAGCAGGCCCGGAAGTGTCAACCAGGACACAACAAGGCACCCAGCCCAAGGGGGAGCTGGTCAGTGCCAGGTAAGCTCTAGGGGTCAGGAGGGTCTAAGAGGCCTTCTGAGAAAAGAGGACATGGCTGCCCTTCAAGAATGGGCTCCAGGGCTAAAGGTGAAAGGAATGCTGCTGAATGCCAGGTGGTCAGTAAAAGTCCTGTAGCTCACACACAGAAAGCCGATCACCAAGTCAGCGAGTATTGTCGGGAAAAACGGCCCTTCAGTGTGGATGACATCAGCCAAATCTGTCTCCCCAACCGACCAAAATTAGGGGTCTACAAAGCAGGGAAGAAATGTAGTCACATGTAGGAGAAGGGGATTTAGGAAGGGATCAGCAGGAGAGCACCGGTGGTCGGTTCTGACAGATGAGGGATCTGGTGTCTCACTGTTCAGACGGTGATCCGATAATTTCCAGTTCCTTCTGGGAGGCCTGATGGTTAGTTCCTGAGAAAGGGGTCAGGTGGGACGAATGTAAGTTTCTCGTTTTAAGACCGGGAGTGGCAACTTCAGATCTCAGAAGGGGGCCAGTTCATACCTTGGCTATTTTAGTGCTATTCCATAAGTCCTGTAAACTGTCTTTACTTCTTTTCGTTCTTTTCTCCCATCTCCTCTGACTGCACATTTTCAAATAACTGTGTTTGAAATTCACAGATTCTTTTTCCCTGCTTGATTATTTCTTGTTGATGTTCTCTATTGCATTTTTCATTCCATTCATTCAACTTCAGGATTTCTGCATTATGTTTTAAAATTATTTCAGTCTCTTTATTAAATCTCTCTGATAAATTACTGAATAATTTTTATGTATTTTCTAGAATTTAATCAAGCTTTTTGTTTTGTTTTCTTTTCTTTTCTTTGAGTTGGACTCTCACTCTGTCACCCAGGCTGGAGTGCAGTGGCACGCTCACAGCCACCGCAGCCTCAATCTGCTGGGCTCAGGAGATCCTTCTGCCTCAAGCTCCTAAGTAGCTGGAATTACAGGCATGTGCTACCATGCCCAGCTAATTTTTGATGTAATTTAGAGACGAGGTCTTGCCAAGTTGCCCGGTCTGGTCTTGAACCCTTAGGCTCAGACAGTCCACTCACCTCGGCCTCCCAAAGTGCTGGAATGACAGGCTGAGCCACCGAGCCCGGCCTCAGGCTTATTAAAAACAGCCATTTTGAATCATTTGTCGGGCACTCTATTCATCTTCATCTCTCTAGGTCCAGTCTCTGTCAACCTTATTTTGTTCATTTGTTCGCGCTGTGTTTTTCTGATTGTTTATCTTTGTAGTTGTGCATTGAGTTTTGCACACTGAAGAAGTAGGTTCTCATTGCATACGTCACAGTCTGGCTTTATCTGCTGATTTTCGTCAACAACGAGCCTGTCCGGAAACTCTGAGCAGATTACCAGCTATGGTCCATAAGAACATGATCCCTGAAACCTTTGCAAGGCTAGAAGATATCTACACTCCAGCATTGCTGCCACCATTGCAGCCTAGGCTGGACTCTCTTGTCTTTGTAACCAGTTAAGCAGTTTTTGTACCTTACATCTGTTTCTGCTGTGTAAACACTGCCTGATCACACTACAGGTTAGGGTACTTTCAACCTATTCTGGTTCTGAGGCTGCCCAAATCATGGTGGTGTTGTTTTAGTTTGGGGGATTTTTTGTTTTGTTTTGGTTTCCTTCCTTAAATAAATTCTACTAAATTTTTTTAAAAGGGAGGGGGAAGCCATATGTCAAAAGCTGGTCTATAAATCTACATCCCCTTGACATTGGTTATCGTTTTGGGAGGATTTTTTTTAAGCCAACTTAAACCTTGATCAGTAACATTTTTTTTTTTGAGTTGGGGTCTCACTCGGTCGCCCAGGCTGGAGAGCAGTGGCATGCTCACGGCCACCCCAGCGTTGAACCACTATGCTCCAGTGATCCTTCCGCCTCAGCCTTCCAAGTAGCCGGAACTACAGGTGCAAGGTACCATGCCCGGCTAATTTTTGATTTATTGTAGAGACGAGGTCTCGCCAAGTTATCCAGGCTGGGATCAAACCCACAGGTTCAGGCAATCCTCTCGCCTCGCCCTCCCAAAGTGCTGGGATGACAGGCTGAGCCACCGAGCCCAGCCAGAACCATATTTTTGATCACAAAAATTAAGCATTAATATAGACTTGTAATGGAGCTTGTAAAATCAGTTGGAAAAAAAACAGTGAAAATGCCGTCACTTGAACTACCCAGAAGAATGTGTGGGCGGCAAACTGAGCAGCTGTGGGTGGCGGCCTCACTCCTGCTTTTCGTCATAGTTTCCTGTGTCACTTGGCAAGCTTTCAAAGGATTTTTTTAAATATCTATGGTGACAAGCTGCAATCTAACCTTAAAATATCATGTTTGCCTTTTCTTTCTAGGTGTCTCTCATGTCTTTCTGAAAGAAAGTCTTGAATATTTCATCAAATGTGAGAAAAATTCCATAAATACAAGCATATTTTTATGATACACAGCTTGTTGGGCAGCTGTCACTGAATTCATCTTCTGGAGCAAGGCCCTCTGTGACTTTGGCTTTCACAAGCCCTCTGTCCCCAGATTCCGCCACGGGAAGACCTTTCCATTTCCCAGAGTCCGCATGGCTGAATTCACGGGGTTAAGTACAGAGTATCTCTCACTCGCCCACAACTGCCGGTTGCCTAAATAGCTCAATAGCCGCCTGACTTCTTTTTTTGTTTTGTTTTTTGAGTTGGAGTCTCACTCTGTTGCCCAGGCTAGATGTTGTGTCACACTCACGGCCACCGCAGCCTCGACCTGCTGGGCTCAGGTGATCCTTCTGCCTCAGCCTTCCAAGTAGCGGGAACTACAGGCATGCACCACCCCACCCAGCTAATTTTTTATTTATTGTAGAGATGAGGGCTCACCAAGTGGCTCAGGCCATCCTCTCACCTCGGCCTCCCAAAGTGCTGGGATTATAGGCGTGAGCCACCGAGCCCGGCCGCCGCCTGACTTCTAATGTCTTATATTAACATCTCAGAGATACTTCATGTTTCTCTTTCCCGTAACTTACTCTGAGCCTTGGGACCATCACTGAACCCAACTCTCTGGGTCTGTTTGCTCATCAGTAATAAAGGAATAATAATTCCTACCTTGTGGGTCACGGTGGACACATGTAAAGACATATGTAGAGTTCTGTTTGTACCGCCTAGCACAGAATAAGCCAATATGTCATAGCTGGAATAATTATCGGCCCTAAACTTCCCTGACTACCCTGCTTGGCTGAAGGAAGGAGTTGTTATGAAAACGGCTACAAACCCAAATGCCCTGGCTCCTTGGGCCCCTGGGTGAACTTGTCCTCGAGGCAGGAATGGGCGGCCTGCCTCCATGGGCAGCCTCTTCCCAACCTTTGTACCTGCAAACACACCTCCCAAGGAGTGGTGGCAGGCAGATGCTGTGAGAGGGGCCAGGCCTTGGCGATCCCACACTCACAGGGTGGGTTGAGGCTGGGATTGAATGTCAGCTCTGGCCCGATGAACCATGTGCCTGGAACAACGACAGAGCATTCGACCTCAGTGTCTTTGTCTGTAAACTGGAGACGGCAGGGCACGTTGAGGGTTGAGGGAGACAGTGTGGTGAAGCCTGTAGTGAAATTCAGTAATTTCTTATCACACAGCTTGGAGCCCCAGGCCAGGTAATCAGATGAACCCAAAGGCATGTGGACCGGGCACGGCGGCCCCTGCCTATAATCCCAGCACTTTGGGAGGCCGAGACAAGAGCATTGTCTGAGGCCAGGAGTTCAAGATTGACCAGGGCAACGCAGTAAGACCCTGTCTCTCCAAAAACTTAGCCAGACGTGGTGGTGCCTATAGTCTCAGCTACGGGGGCTTAGGCCGGAGAATCACCTGAGCCAGGAGGTCAAGGCCGCAGCAAGCCACGATGGCACCACTGCACTCTAGCCTGGGTGACAGAGCAAGATCCTATGTCTAAACAACAACGGCAATAATAATTTTAACACAGAACGTGAATATGCACTTCCTTTTTTTTTTTTTTTAAGTTGGAGTCTCACTCTGTGGCCCAGGTTGAAGTACAGTGGGACGCCTCTGGCCACCACAGCCTTGACCTGCTGGGCTCAGGCAATCCTTCGACTTCAGCCTTCCAAGTAGCAGGAAACTATAGGCGTGAGCCACCACACCTGGCTAATTTTTCGGTTGACCGTAGAGACGAGGTCTTGGCAAGTTGCCCAGGCTGGTCTCGAACCCCCTTGTCTCAGGCAATTCTCTCGCCTCGGCCTTCCGAGGTGCTGGTATTACAGGCTTGAGCCACCGCACCCAGCCATGGATATGCACTTCTTTTATCCTTGGCAACTGCACCCACCCCTTAGGGGTCAAGACAGCCTCACCATAGCTTTTTCCTATTTGGAAAATTAAAATCTGGCCAGGTGTGATGACTCCCAGCAATTGGGGAGGCTGAGGCGAGAGGATTGCCTGAGCCCAGGGGTTCAAGACCAGCCTGGGCAACTTGGTGAGACCTCGTCCCTACAAGAAAAAAAATCACAAAAGCTAGCTGGGTATGGTAGCGTGCGTCTGTAGTTTCAGCTGCTTGGTGGCTGTGAGCGTGCCGCTGCACTCCAGTCTGAGACTCCAATAGTGAAAATCCAACTAAAAAAAAAAAGCAAAATTCAACAGGACAGCCATTCTCCCTGGTGTTTACGCCCAAGTCTGTGACATCAACCTCGATGGATGTACTTGTACCACTAATAATCACAATAAAGACCTATCAACTCTTACCGTGTCTGTCTGTCTGTGTATGCCACTTAATTTTCACAGCCACCCTTTGAAGTACTATGCCCTTCTTACACACAGGCAAACTGAAGCTCAGAGAGGTGACCTGACTTGGGTCTACAAGGCGAATGATCGGTGGAGCCTGCATATGAACCTAGACGGTTTTAAGCCAAAGCTCCTTGTGGGACCTACTTGCTGCAGAAAGTTGTGCTTCCAATTGCACGTGAATACTGTACCGATATGACTTCCCATGGGACGACAGGCCTGGGCTGCGCTCTGTGGTCACCAGCAGAGACCAGAGGCACACAGGTCAGCCAGTCCTCCACTCTGCCATCTGAAGGTTCTTTTTTGGTTGTTTGTTTTGAGTTGGAGTTTCACTCCACTGCCCAGGTTGGAGGGCAGTGGCACGCTCATGGCCCCTGCAGCCTCGACCTGCTGGGCTGAGGCAATCCCTCCACCTCAGCCTTCCAAGTAGCCAGAACCAAAGGCACGCACCACCACACCTGGCTAATTTTTTTAATTTATTGTAGAGACAAGGCCCCACCATGTGGTCCAGGCTGGTCTCGAACCCACGGGCTCAGGCAATCCTTTCACCTTAGCCTCCCAAAGTGCTGGGACTATAGGCTTGAGCCACTGCGCCCGGCCTCATCTGAAGTTTCTGAAATTCGGAACTGGGCCAAGGCGATGTTGTTCTTCATGAAAATCTTTCTGTGGAATCCTGCAAAGAAAACAAAGAGCAAGTGCCGAAAACCTGACAGTTTTCTGGAGTTCACAAGGGAAACATCCTTGCTCAATCAGAGGTGTCTGGGTACCTACGGGACTTAAGATACCAGTTTCAAAGAAACTGCCTACAACTCCTAACACCCAAACCGGACATGTGTTCATCTTTCTTTGACAATCCAGAGGTCATGGGCTGTGTCTCAAGGGCACCACCAAGCACAGAGGTCACCACACTGCAAACATCCTGTGAAGCAGACAGGTGAGATTGGGATGGGATTTCCTGGATTTCAGAGAGGACACTATTTGTCTACGGATTGGAAGAGTGTCCTGTGTTCATTTCCATGTTTCATTCTGCTTAAGCCAGAATCCACGAAGCTCTCAACTAAGTGAAAACGGTGTAAACACATACTCGTCCAGAATAGCTTAGTCGAGTGCATCTGTGAACGGGCTGGCTTTCACTGGGTGGCCCTTGCAATCTTTCTACAGGGCAAACAGAACAGAAAAGCACACACTGCATGTTCTCAGTTAAAAGTAGGAGTAGGCCGGGAGCGGTGGCTCAAACCTGTCATCCCAGCACTTTGGAGGCCGAGGCGAGGGGATTGCCTGAGCCTACAGGTTTGAGACCAGCCTGGGCAACTTGGCAAGGTCTCATCTCTAAAAGAAATCAAAAAAATTAGCCGGGCGTGGTAGCATGTGCCTGTAGTTCTGGCTGCTTGGAAGGCTGAGGCGGAAGGACCGCCAGAGCCCAGCGGGTTGACGCTGGGGTGGCCACTAGTGTGGCCGTGAACATACCACCGCACTCCAGCCTAGGAGACAAGTAAGACTACAACTCAAAAAAAAAAGTAGGAACTAAGTCAAGGATCCACAAAGACATCAAGAATGATGGCCACTGGGAGCTCAGAGGGGGGAGGGAGAGGAGGAAGGGGTGGAGAAACAGAAAATTACCTGTCGGGTACAATGTGCACAGGTGGCAGTGATGGGTACACTTAAAGCCTAGTTCAAGACTATGTGTACCCCCACAAAGCGACTGAAATTAAAAAGTTAAAAAAGAAAAGTCACCTGGCGCAGTGGCTCACACCTATAATCCCAGCATTTTGGGAGGCGGAGGTGAGAGGATTGCCTGAGCCCACGGGTTTGAGAACAGCCTGGGCAACTTGGCGAGACCTCATCTCTACAATAGATCAAAATATTAGCCAGGCATGGTGGCGCGTGCCTGTGTTCCAGCGGCTTGGAAGGCTGAGGTGGGAGGACCACCGGAGCCCAGCAGGTCAAGGCTGCGGTGGCCGTGAGCATGCCCTGCACTCCAACCTGGGTAACAGACTGAGTCTCCGACTCAAAATAAAAGAAAGAAAAGAAAAGTCACCAGAATCTGTCCAGTAAGTTGGTTCAGGAGCTCACGGGAACATCGAAAAGGCTTCCCGCCTCCAGGTCCCCCACCCTCACCCCTGCTCACCCCAGAGACGCTCTCCCTCCCCAGCCGTGGGTTTTCTCCTCACTCCTGTTCCTTCACCTGCCCTGAAGTTCAGCTTCATCGTGCCGGGAGACCTCGGTCCCAATCCCCCTGCCCTAGGCCAGGCCCCTGGCAGTGGAGCTCGGTCTCAACCCCTCTGCCCCGGGCAAGGCCCCAGCAGTGCCTTCTCCAGCTCTTACGCCTTCCCCACGGACTGTGCCGTGACAGACTCGGTGCTCTGAGAGCTGAGCAACCGTGATTCTCTGCTGAGACGGAGGCCCTGGTGTGTCGGGCAACGTTCTAAACAGGGGGAGATGGCTGGGTTCCCCATAGCCGGCTGTCCAGTGACACTGCAAATGCAGGAGGGATTCTTCAAGTCAGCAATGGGAAGCTTTCACTTGGTCACATCTGAAGACCTGATTCTGCCTGCTGGGCATGTCAGCCAAGGCTCATACAACACCCTTCTCACAACCAAAAGTATTAGAGGCAGCAATGACGCAGAATTCTGAACCAGACCCTGCTGGCCACCTGCCTCTGACCGAAGAGTCCCTGTGGGTGGCCTCTGCTTTCCTTTCTGAGGGAAACAGAATTCCAAAGCTGTCCCTCTAAGCTGATTCTGCCCAGCAGGAATCTGGATACCCTGTGGAGGAATTTTGCAGATGTAATTAGGGTGGCAGGTCTGAGAACAGGGAGGTGATCCCAGATCACCCAGGTGTGCGCGATCTGGTCAACCGAGCCCTGAAAGCAGAGACGTGTCTCCAGCTGCTGTCAGAGATGAGACTGCAGGTGGAGGGAGGCAAGGAGGAGGGACAGGGTCTGAGAGGTGGCATGAGGGACCCTCGGCCAGCCCGCTGGCATTGAAGACGGAGGAGGGAGGGCGAGGCAGGGGCTGTGGGTGACTTGGAAACTGAGAGCAACGCCCTGAGGGTGGCCAGTGAGAAGCAGAGAGCAGCACCCTGCAAGGAAGTGAATTCAGCCAGCCTCCTGGGCAGCCTGGAGGGGTCCTCCCCCAAGGGCCTCCATAAGCAGTCGGCCCAAACTGTGACTTCAGCCTGAAGGCCGCGGGCCAAGCCTACCGGACTACAACCAACAGCACCAGGAGAAAAGCACGGACATTGCCGAAAGCTGCCAGGAGAGGAGGCATTGTTTCCAGCAGCAACAGGACACGAACACAAGTTCCCAAATAAAAATGTGCTCGTCTCCAGTGAGGTCTCCGTTTCTTCCAAATTCTGTGCCATGTTTGCTTTTCTTACCAAAGTTACTTCTGACTCAGCCTTTTCACCTCCTTTCTTCAGGATGCAGGATGGGTCCAAAGCGCCCTATTTGCTCTAAAGTAGAAATCCCTGTCTCGTGTCGGGTGAGGGCCATGCTGGGCCTCTGTGCGACGTGCTTCTGTCGTTGATGCTCTATGAGGACACAGGAGCGTCATCGCGTAGCAGAAATGTCTGCTTGTTTAACGTGAAGCCGGTCAGCTCAGTGAGGCAACAGAAAGGCTGTTAATCCTCTGAAATGCATTTAACTCCCCGACTGGGCCTGTCTTCTATAGGAAAAAAACCTGGGTTTCAGAAGTGACTTAAGGTACCTAACTTGAATGTCAGAAAGCCTCGAGTGCCTTGTAAAAATCTCAGGAATGGCTCAGCCTGTCATCCCAGCACTTTGGGAGGCCGAGGAGAGTAGATTGCCTGAGCCCGCGGGTTCGAGACCAGCCCGGGGAACTTGGTGAGACCTCGTCTCTACATCAAAGATTAGTCGGGCATGGTGGCACGTGCCTGTAGTTCTAGCTACTAGGAAGGCTGAGGTGGAAGGATCACTGGAGCCCGGCAGGTCGAGGCTGCGGTGGCCGTGAGCATGCCACTGTGCTCCAGCCTGGGCAACAAGAGTGAGATTCAACTCAAAAAAAAAAAAAAAAAAATCTCAGGAATGGATGTGATATCATATTTACAAAGCCCTTCAGTGAAAACCAAGGGAATTCAGTCCGAAACACCAACCCACCTCTATGGTAGGCCTGAAGGAAGTTGTGGTCATTTTCCTCAGCTATGAGGACTCCTTTTTAACAAGTATGACGGGACACCAATAGAGAGAGACAGAGAAAGAGAGAGGGAGAAGCCCCCTAAAAGCAGAGTTATCTCTTTTTCGGAGGGCGGGCCCCTTGGAGTACAGCCCTCCCCCAGTCAATAAGTAATCTAGGAACCATCAGCATCCGTGGACCAGCTGGCATTGTTGGGAGAGGCTGAGTTCGACTTCAGGGAATTTCTTTTGGAGATTCTTTCAGCATGCTTGCCCATCTCATGATGGTTGATTTACGAGCACACCTGTCCATGCCGCGCTGAGTGTTCAGCAGTTTGGGGCCCAAAAGGGCAGCTCCCCGTGCCCCACCCTCCCTATTCGCCCGATCTTGCCCCAAGTGACCTTTTCTTTTGTTTCCCCAGATGAAAAAGTCCTCCAAGGGAAACGCTTTGCTGGGGTGGAAGAGACGAAATACACAACGGCAGAAGCACTAAAAGGCATCAAAATGGATGAGTTCAAACGCAGTTTTGAGCAGGGGAAAAGTGTCTTGATAGGTGTATTGCGTCCAGCAGAGAGGACGTTGAAGGTGGCTGAAGTTTAAACATGTGAGAATACATACAGATTTTTTTAAAACATTTTTTATTATAAAATTGTGGGGTACAGTTAAGGGTTAGGTATACAAATGTGCATCGTTCAGGCACCCTTGTTAATAAGGGGTGTCTCCCCATCCCCAGACAGATATTGACTACCATTAATCCCACCTCCCTTCCCCTCTCCCCCCCATAGTTCCCCACCACTGTCAGTCCTTTTCTTATAGTATTATGATAGATGTTCAAGGTCCACTATATGAGTAAGACCATACGATACTCAGATCTTTGTTTCTGTGAGAGATCACTCAGTATTATAGACTCTAGTTCCCTCCAGGTTGCTGCGAAATTCATGATTTTGTTC
>NW_007246014.1:175233-179473 GCF_000164805.1 Carlito syrichta
CTCTCACCTTGGCCTCCCAAAGTGCTGGGATTATAGGCTTGAGCCACTGCGCCCGGCCCAATTTTTTATACACAATTTTTTATAAATAATATTCTGTTTGGGGGTTCCCCCTCATATGTATAGTTTAAGGTGTCAACCCTGGCTCCTGAGTGCACCTGGAACGGGCTGGCATGCAGTAGCGCCGTGAACTGGATTTGGCTCACTGGCTCCAGCTAACTCCTAGTGACTCTGCAAGTCACCGCAGGGTAGAGGCACGAGAAGCCGCCGATGGCCAACGGCCTCACCAACAGGGAAGGGTGAGAAGGAAGGTGGGCGAGCTTCAGACTGGACGTGGCCTGCGCCCCAGAGATTTATCTCTTTGACAGAACCAGTAACCTTGAAAGGGAGGCCTCCAGGCTCCGACCTGCCCTGTGTCCCTTTGTGTGGCCACGTAGTGTTCATGACGGGTGTTCATTAGGTAGGTGGGTCCTGGGCCCTGGGCTTGGGGATTCTGCGTTTCTCTTCACCAGACTGGACAATAATGTAACCAAACACAGTGTTCATTTTGGGTTCAATCAAATAAAATCACTTCCGGCCGGGAGCTGTGGCTCACACCTGCAATCCCAGCACTTTGGGAGGCTGAAGCACGTGGCGAGACGACCCGGCTGCCCATCCCAGCTCTGCCAACGGATGGCCGGGGGCCCTCGCACTACCCAACCTTTCCAACTTTCCATTTCTGAACCTTAAAATGGGCACACTGCCCAGAGCGGTGGCTCACACCTATAATCCCAGCACTTTGGGAGGCCAAGGTGAGAGGATTGCCTGAGCCCATGGGCTCGAGACCAGCCTGGGTGACTTGGCGAGACCTCATCTCTACAAAATTTAAAAAAAAATTAGCCAGGCGTGGTGGCGCACACCTGTGATTCCCGCTACTTGGACGCCCGATGTGGGAGGATCGCCTGAGTAGAGGCTGTGGTGGCCGTGAGCATGCCACCGCACTCCAGTCTGAGAGACAGAGTGAGACTCTGACTCAAAAAAATTTTTTAAAAATGGGCACAGTCACAGCTGTCTCAAAAGGACGGTGCGATAATCAAGCAGCCTAACAAGCTGAGTGCAGTGACCAGCAGGGCGAGCACGCCCTAATTTCCACCATCACGGCCACTACAATTCTCAAATGGCACTAGCAGGCCCCTTCGTGTGATGAACGCCACACGTCTTCCTCGAGTATCCCGAATTTCTCCTTTGTCTGAGGCTCACATCCTCAGCACCACTTGATCACCACATAAGTTGTTTTGCGTCATCTGGTTCCGAAAACGTCAGTCACGCCGGCATGTGTATTTCACCTCCGGACTTTGCATTCCTGACGGGTCCTCACCTGTAAACCTGCCCTCGCTGTGGGACTCCAAGTCGCATTGCTCTAAAAATAAATGAGAGAGAGAGAGAGGCAGTGGGTGACAGTGTGAGGAGGGATCTGTTAGCACAGGGCAGAGCCAAGAGGCAGAGGGCAAAGTCACCACAGCTGTCGTCGTCACCACCTGGCCCGTTTCCAAAGCTCCGACACCGTGCTTGTACGTTCAGCTTATTAATGGGGTTTCTGTCACCTGCAGCGTCCACCACTGTCAATCCCGAGCCAGGACTGAGACCCGTGGCCCCAATGCTCACCCTAGGAGGCCCTTCCTGAGAATCAACACATCCAGGAGAGCCACCGGGTGTCACTGCCAGGGGACAGTCCCTGCCAGTGCCTGGTGAAGGAAAAACGACACTGTCCTCAGGGGACCGAGGCATTCTGTTTAAATCAGTCAAGAAGTCGTTCAGATAACTACACTTATCAAACAAATGGAAATACCAAAAAGGGGGACCGGCCTACTGGGTGTGTCCCCGCTGGGCGTGTCCTTGCACGTAAGTTGGCAAGGCCTGTTCCTGCGCCTTCTTTCTCCAGGGAGCTCAACCTAAGCATGGCTGAAGTTACACCTTTGAGTCAGAAGATTTAGATCTTGGCTGGGTGCAGTGGCTCATGCCTGTCATCCCAGCAACTTGGGAGGTGGAGGTGAGAGGATTGCCTGAGTCTAGGGGTTCAAGACCAACCTGGGCAACTTGGTGTGACCTCATCTCTACAATAAATCAAAAAATAGCCAGGTGTAGTGGTGCGTGTCTGTAGTTCCGGCAACTTGGGAGGCTCAGGCAGAAGGATCACCTGAACCCAGCAGGTAGAGGCTGCAGTGACCAGAAGCATGCCACTGCCCTCCAGTCTGGGTGACAGAGGGAGACTCTGACTCAAAAAAAAAAGAGTATTTTAATCTAGACCCCAGCTCTTGGCAAACTTGAGCTGGTCCATTAAACTGCCTTGATCTCGGTTTCCCTACCTCTCACATAACAAGGACATGCATGTGTGCATAGTTGGTTGTGATGACGCGTCGATGGCCGTCACCTGGGAAACCCCTGGAGTCCACCTCTTCTCAACACTCTCAGTGTCCCGTCTCAGGTTCCCACCCGCCCTCTCCCAACTCCTGAAGGCACGGCAGTTAGTGTCGTGCGGCAAAGGTCACACAGGTTTTTCTTTTTTCTCTCTCCAGTTTTCCACAGCGGATAGGCTCTTCCTGTAGGGTTATCCTGGACCAGATGGCGAAACCAAAGAGGAGACTCGCCGGGCATTATGAAAGAAAATGATTGACACCAGACTTAAATAAAATGGGTGGATTTCATTTCCCTGGTTTTGCTTGAATCCTATTAAAAACCTACGTGCGTTCTAGCCACACAGGCACAAGCCAATATTATTCTTTCAGGACTCACTGGGCTTCAAAACAGAAGACTGGAACCGCGTCTTAGTAACACGGTCACCTGGGGTCAACTAACACCATCTCAGAATGATCATTATTTTTTTTAAGAAATGCTTTCATGAAAGCTGAATTTCTTCTTTCACCTTTCCTAAGGCATTGCAATAACACAATTTCCCTTCTACTTCTGTGGCCATGGTAGTTACTCAGATAACATTTTAAGCTCCCAGGAAAGAATGAAATGGCTTCTGTCCAAGCGAGATATTATTCTGGTTAATTATTAGCATTAAAATTCCAATTTCGTGTCAGCACACGAGGAAACAGACGCTGCCCCTGTCATGGGCCAGTGCTTCCACAGAAGACAATCTCACACTGGCCGGGTGCACAGTGACGTGGACGCTTGCAGGAGCTCACGGCAGAGCATCTGCGTTCTTGCAGGAGCTCACGGCAGTTCATCTGCGTTCTTCGGGTCGTGGCCATTGATAGCACTTATTGGGAAAAGTGTCGTGAAGGGTCCTCCAGGGAATTTCCAAAGCACTAGATCTCTGCTTCCCAGGAGGGCCATGGGGCTGGGGGGAGAGAAGCATCCATCAAGTGGAGAACAGATTTCAGAGAATCCCACTGACATGTCCCGTCCCAGCTGTTGCTCTGCACGCCTTAGAAGGTAGAGGTAAGTGAAAGGACAAGCAGAGAGCGGGAAGTCGTTTTGTTTTATTCCTAGATCTTCACACAATGATGAGAAAATAGAAACTGTGTCCTGGAGGAATGCACCCTCTAGGTAGAGATCAGTCTTGCTGACTTTGTCTCTCTAGAAACCCAGCTTTCCCAAGTGTGACCATCTTCGGCCCACGGCATCTGAGAACGACCTCCTGAGGGTGGTGAGGTCCCAGACTTGGTGCCTGGTGACCAGACCCCTCGGAGTCTCCAAGACCTCTGCAGGTGGCCAACAAGGAAGTCGCGGGAATCAGTCTGCCTGATTGCAATATCTCCAGAGAAGGATTTAAGTCGGGGCTCAGGGGCAATGGGGCCACACTCACCTTAGAGTGCAGGCCCTCTTCCTGTCCACGGGAAGTGATATTTTTTCTTAAATAAATTCTTACTTGCTTCACCTTTTTGTGTGTTGCAAAGCTTTGCATTACCAGCATGCACCTCTGGCAGGCTGGCTCCAATGGTGTTGCGTCCCTCCGAACCCTAACTGTAAGAAGTCGGGCCAGGTGCGGTGGCTCACCCCTATAATCCCAGCACCTTGGGAGGCCAAGGTGAAAGGATTGTCTGAGCCCACAGGTTTGAGACCAGCCCAAGCAACTTGATGAGGCCTCATCTCTACAATAAATCAAAAAATCAGCCAGGCATGATGGCACATGCCTGTGGTTCCAGCTGCTTGAAAGGCTGAGGAGAAGGATCGCCAGAGCCCAGCAGGTCGAGGCTGCAGTGGCCAGGAGCGTACCACTGTCCTCCAGCCTAGGCGACAGAGTGAGACTCCAACT
>NW_007246014.1:179493-217067 GCF_000164805.1 Carlito syrichta
TTTTTTTTTTTTTTTTTTGAGTTGGAGTCTCGCCCTGTCACCCAGACTGGAGGGCAGTGGCTGCTCCTGGCCACTGCAGCCTTGACCTGCTGGGCCCGGCGATCCTTCCACCTCAGCCTTCCAAGTAACCGGAGCTACAGGTGCGCGCTACCACGCCCAGCTAGTTTTTGATTTATTGTAGAGATGAGGTCTCCTCAAGTTGGGAAACCAGCAGGGCGTGTTTCAGAAGCAGTTGTGGCTTCTCAAGCGTGAAGGAATGCTTGAGTCGGGAAGGAATGCTTGAGTCGGGCCCCCGAGGCTGTGGGAAGAAGCTTTGTGGCTGCTATGGAAAGTGGACACAGTAGTCGGAGAAAACGGTGGAGACATCTGAGGAGTATTCTGTATCTTGACTGAGGATTGTCACCCGGGTACACACACTTGCCAAATTTCATTGAAATATCAACACAGCCGGGCACAGT
This sequence comes from Carlito syrichta, assembly GCF_000164805.1. NCBI lineage: Eukaryota > Metazoa > Chordata > Mammalia > Primates > Tarsiidae > Carlito > Carlito syrichta. The sequence goes on from NW_007246014.1 coordinate 179,952, forward strand.
GGCTTATGCCTGCCATCCCAGCACTTTGGGAGGTCGAAGTGAGAGGATTGCCTGAACCCAGGGGTTCGAGACCAGCCTGGGCAACTTGGCAAGACCTCATTTCTACAATAAATTAAATTTTAAAAGTTAGCTGGGCATGGTGGCACATGCCTGTAGTTCCAGCTACTTGGAAGGCAGAGGTGTAAGGGTCGCCTGAGCCCAGCAGGTCGAGACTGTGGTGTACAGGAACATGCCAATGGGTAACAGAGTAAGACTCTGACTCAAAAAAAAAAAAAAAAAAGAAAGACATATCAATACAAAATGGGTGGAGTTTTGTAAATGCAAGTTATACCTCAATAAAGTTGATTTTTACAAGATAAAAAAAATATTTTAGGCCAGGCTCGGTAGCTCAGCCTGTAATCCTAGCACTTTGGGAGGCCAAGGCGAGTAGATTGCTGGAGCCCATGGGTTCGAGACCCACCCAGGCAACTTGGCGAGACCTCATCTCTACAATAAATCAAAAAAATTAGCCAGGCATGTTAACACGAGCCTGTAGTTCCAGATCTTTGGAAGGCTGAGGCGGAAGGATCGCCGGAGCCCAGCAGGTCGAGGCTGCAGTGGCCGGGAGCGGCTACTGCACTCCAGTCTGGGCAACAGAGTGAGATGCCAACTCAAATATATATATATATATTTTAGTTAAAGACACTAAGTCAACAGATTAATTTTTTCAAGGTTTATCTTTTTCTTTTCTCATTGCTTTTTCATGGAATTTGAAATCTTATTTAAATAAGTTGCTAGAGAATATGCTTCCCAAACACATGATTTAGAAATAAAGAAATTCCTAAGAATCATACTTTTGAAATTTAATTTAACTATGTACACTTTTTTTTTGAGTCAGAGTCTCACTCTTATCGCCCAGGCTGGAGTGCAGTGGCATGCTCACAGCCACTTCAGTCTCGACCTGCTGGGCTCAGGTGATCCTTCCACCTCCACCTTCAAGTGGCTGGAACTACAGATGCACGCCACTCCACACAGGTCATTTTTGTGTGTGTGTGATTTATTGTAGAGACGAGGTCTCACCAAGTTGCCCTGGCTGGTCTTGAACCCACGTACTCAGGCAATCCACCCACGTCAGCCTCCCAAAGTGCTAGGATTATAGGCATGAGCCACTGCGCCTGGTCAAAACGTCTATATTCTGAGCAAGTATATTGCCTTTTCTGATACAAAAGGCACTGGGGCTGAAGCTCTGGGTCTCCAAGCTCCAACTTTCAGCACCATTAAAAGGTGGGACCAGATTTGATGGCTCAGCACTTTGGAAGACCAAGGCGAGTAAATTGCCTGAGTCCGTGGGTTTGAGGCCAGCCCAGGCAACTTGGCGAGACTTCGTCTCTACAATAAATCAAAAATTAGCCAGGCGTGGTAGCACGTGCCTGTAGTTCTGGCTACTTGGAAGGCTGAGGCGGAAGGATGACTGGATCCCAGGAGGTCGAGGCTGAGGTGGCTGTGAGTGTGCCACTGCACCCCAGCCCGGGCAACAGAGTGAGAATCCAACTCAAAAAAAAAAAAAAAGTTAGGTGGGGTGCACAGGTTGCAGGAGCCCACATGCCCACGACCATGATCAGAAAAATCACACTGCAAACATTTTATAAGACATCAGAGTTCTCTGGAAGAATGAGGTTTGGCATCATTCCAAAATCAAGGTGGGCGAAGCCTTCCCAGATGAGCTGTCTGTGGCCACCTGTCTTTCTCCTTTGGCATGCTTGGCAGGAGGAGGTGAGAGCCCTGAGGCTCTTGGCCCAACAGAGCGTTGGTGTCCACACAGACCTGGAAGATGGACAACCAGAGGAGACCCGAGGGCAAGACTGGGTGGCACCACTGATCATTTGCTGTGTTCTGGGACCACGTGGAGGCTGACGGCAGGGCACGCTGGTCTAGGAGGATGAAAGTCCACTGGACAGAAGGGGCCTGAGATACCACACCTGGTCTCTCCCCAAAGACAGTTTTTGGGCTTTAAATCTGTGTGAAACAGAGCTAAGAGTTAACACCTCAGGCCTGGCATGGTGGATCATGCCTATAATCCCAGCAATTTGGAAGACCAAGGCGAGTGAATTGCCCGAACCCGTGGGTTCGAGACCAGCCCGGGCAACTTGGTGAGACCTCATCTCTACAATAAATCAAAAATTAGCCAGGCGTGGTAGCACGCACCTGTAGTTCTGGCTACTTGGAAGGCTGAGGTGGAAGGATGGCTGGAGCCCAGCAGGTCGCCGCTGGGGTGACCAGAAACATGCCACTGCCCTCCAGCCTGGGTAACAGAGTGAGACTTCAACTCAAAAAAAAAAGAGTTGACACCTCAAAACCTTCAAAGGGCAAGACTTTCAGGCCAAAGAGAAGACACCCACCAAAGTGAAAACCAGAAGGCTGGGTGAGAAATAACACGAAAGAGAAAGAGATGGAGTTTCAAGTTTCAGGGGCCCCTGACTCGGCTTAATCCCTGGAGGTAAGGACAGACCTCAAGCCCACGGAAGAGAAAAGCCAAACTTGCTTGAGCTCAAATCTGAACATGAGCACACACCACAGTAGCACAACTTCATATTTCTTTGGGTTTCTAGACAAGAGTTGTGAGAAGAGTGACTGTGAAATAACTCCCTGTATCTCATGCAGAGATTTTACAGTTCTCTAGACACATGGCCAGAATACAATCAGATACATGAATAGGCAGGAAAATGTGACCCAAAAGAAAAGAAAAATAAACAATAAAAAACATATCCACAGATGTGGGGCTTAGACAAACACTTCAAGACAACTAAAGTTAAAACAAGAAAGAAAAAAAAATTTTTAATGGGTAAATAGATGAAGACATGGAAAAATTCAACACAGAAATGGATTCCCTACAAGAATAAAATGGACATTCTAGAATAAAAGTATACTATATCTAAAAATAAAAATTAATTTGATTAGCTTAACAGTGACCTGAGCATCACAGAACCCAGAACTGCAGAGCTCAAAGGCAGCATAAAATATCCAAACAGAAGCATAGAGAGAAAGAACAGGAACAGAGCACAGTATGAAAAGTACATAAGGCTCAGTCAGAAAGTGTCATACAGCCAGGTGTGGAGGCTTGCACCTGTCATCCCAGCACTTTGGGAGGCAAAGGCAAGAGGATCGCCTGAGTCCAGGGGTCTGAGATCAGCATGGGTAACTTCGCGAGACCTCCTCTCTCCAATAAATCAAAAAATTAACTGGGTATGGTGGCACACCCCTGTGGTTCCAGCTATTCGGGAGACTGAGGTAGGAATCTGGATCGCCAGAATCCAGTGGGTAGAGGCTGTGGTGTCCATGAGTGTGCCACTGCACCCTAGCCTGGGCAACAGAGTGAGACTCTGACTCAAAAAAAAAAAAAAAAAAACTTTAAGAAAGTTCTTTATTTTTGATTAATTTTTTTTAAAGCAGGATTTATTGAAAGGACAGAAAAGCTCCAACAGTTGGAGAGGACCCAAAGTTATTGCCTAAGAAGGTGTTTTATAATTAGCCAGGAATGCATTTTAAGGCCAGGCGCAGTGGCTCAGCCTGTCATCCCAGCACTTTGGGAGGCCGAGGCGAGAGGATTGCCTGAGCCCATGGGTTCGAGACCAGCCTGGGCAACTTGGTGAGACCTCGTCTCTACAATCAATCACAAAGAAAACTAGCCGGACGTGGTGGCGTGCGTCTGTAGCTCCGGCTACTTAGAAGGCTGAGGTGGAAGGATCACCAGAGCCCAGCAGGCCAATGCTGGGGTGGCAGTGAGTGTGGCACTGCACTCTAGCCTGGGTGACAAGAGTGAGATGCCAGCTCAAAAAAAAAAGACCTCTGGAGTAACCACTAAAAAATAAATACAAGACTGCACAATTAAGAGATGACTTGAGTGGAAAAACTTAATAAATATACCTAATTAACAACCCTAGCCCAAACGTACTGAATCACAGTCTATAATGGTTGGCCCTGAAATCTGAAATGTCATCGAATTCCCCTGCAGGCTCCTATGCTTACCAGCTTGCCAGTCACTGCAGCAGAACTTGGGTGAACACCCAGCAAATTGTTCCACAAATTGCTAATAGGCACCATTATTAAGTGCCACACATTGTAAAAAGACAGATCTATCCAGGGGCCACGGGAGAGACACAAACAAGTGTAATAGCAACAATGCAAAGGAAGAGGACGATTTTTCAGTGTCCAGTGCAGCCGCCAAAGAAGCTCCCGCCATGAAGTGCAGCAGAGGCACTGAATGAAGGGGAGTTTTCTCCTTACCCCGGGCCGTCCCTGACCAGACCGTTAATTCTTCCCATCACAGACTCCTTGAAGAAGTGAACCATTGCTGTTTCAAACATAGGAATGAGCCCATCACATGTCCTTTCTTGACTTTGTGGATTTTGGTTTTTTTTGAGTTGAAGTCTCACTCTGTCGTCCAGGCTGGAGTGTAGTGGCATGCTCCGGGCCACTGCAGCCTTGACCTGCTGGACTCAGGCGATCCTTCTATCTCAGCCTTCCAAGTAGCTGGAACAACAGGCACATGCCACCACACCCAGCTAAGTTTTGTGACTTAATGTAGAGACAAGGTCACACCAGTTGCCCAGGTGGGTCTTGAACCCACAGGCTCAGGCAATCCACTCGCCTGGGCCTCCCAAAGTGTGGGATTACAGGCTGAGCCACCGTGCTCAGCCAAGTATCTTGCAGACTATTATGCTAAACCATTAATTGAAAAAGTGGGCTGTCCTGGTCTTGCATCTGATGGAGATTTGCTGAGGGGGGTGGGATAAGCTGCCAGCTTGGCCTGCAGTAAAATGTCTGAACACTTCACTTCCTAAAACCTGCCTATTGGAAATGCATCTACCCATGTCTAACCTATGCTAGATTCATCCCATGTCAGTCTAAGCAAAAATGGCTATGCTGAGGCACCATGTGAACTAAGTTTTTTCTAAGTTTCTCAGGGTCCCTCCTTTTTTTCTTTCTTTTTTTTTTTTGAGTTGGAGTCTCATTCCTGTTGCCCAGGTTGGAGTGCAGTGGCATGCTCACAGCCACCACAGCCTGGACCTGCTGGGCTCAGGCAATCCTTCTGCCTCAGCCTTCCAAGTCACTGGAACTATAGACAGACAGACGCATACCACCACGCCGGGCTCGGGTCCCTCCTTTCAATCAGTAACATCAATAACGTGAAAATCATCTTCAAGCACATTTTTTTTCAAGGAACAGAGATGATAGCAGAGATCTTGATGCTCCGCACGGGTGATTTCTTGTCCTCAAATCGCCTTTCCCAAAGACAAACCACAGACTGAGAACTCAGCTGGATATAGGAACCCATTAAGTCCCTCCATGTGGCCACAGCCTAGAGAAGGGCATGGCAGGAATTCAAGCACTCCGGTACATTCCTGAGCACGTTCTGACAATCCCCTTGTCCTCTGCGCACTCCCAGTGAGTAGCTTCAGGGGAACCCTGACTTTCCTGCAGACCACCCCAAGGTGTCAATCCCTATTTGCTCCCTTTCTTTGAACTATGTTATATCAATGTAATCGGAAGCCTTGTGATTTGCATAACCTTTGCAATGCAAGATGTCTTAGGCCTTGTAAACTTTCTTTCCTTTAAATGTCACTAAATGTAAAATGGAGGGGTAACTCAAGTTCTGTACCATGCTCTGTTGGTTACGTGGCTAATGTCTAGGTACTAACAACTCTGAACTATAAAAGTGAACTGTAAAAGTCTGGAGGGTGCCAGGCTCGGTGGCTCAGCCTGTAATCCCAGCGCTTTGGGAGGCCGAGGTGAGTGGATTGCCTGAGCCCGCGGGTTCGAGACCCACCTGGGCAAATTGGAGTGACCTCATCTCTACAATAAATCGAAAACTTAGCTGGGCGTGGTAGTGTGCGCCTGTAGTTCCAGCTACTTGGAAGGGTGAGGCGGAAGGATCGCTGGAGCCCAGCAGGTTGAGGCTGGGGTGGCTGTGAGCTTGCCACTGCACTCCAGCCTGGGCAACAGAGTGAGACTCCACCTCACCAAAAAAAAGACCTCAAGTCTGGCTCTGCTCCCTGGATTGGAACTCAGAAATAAACTTCTTTCTACCAGTTCCCTGCTCCTTTGGTTTATTAATATTCAAGGGAGCAGCCAAGCGTTACTCAGACCATAATAGGTTAAGAGAGTAAGGCAAGTATAGGCTGGTAACTGAGTGTGCGAGGCTTAAGGACGGCAGGTGTTCCAGTGGGCTTTCAGTATGTGGCAGGCAGAGGTCAAGAAGCTGGCAACAAGGTGAGAGAAGGGAAGAGAGATAGAATAAAAACTTTCTGGATCCTGAGTTGGACACAGTCATGGTAGGAGGATATTATTTTTTTGTTTGTTTATCGTCAGAGTCTCACTCCGTTGCCCAGGCTGGAGTGCAGTGGCACGCTCAAGGCCCTGGGTGCTTGCAATCCTTCCACCTCAACCTTCCAAGTAGCCCGAACTGCAGGCGCACGCCACCATGCCTGGCTCCTGTTCTGATTTATTGTAGAGACAAGGTCTCACCAAGTTGCCAGGGTTGGTCTCGAAACCCTGGACTCAGGCAATCCTCTTGCCTCAGCCTCCCAAAATGCTGGGATTATAGGCTGAGCCACCGAACCCGGCCAGGAGCGCATTTTTAGACTCATGGGGAATTGGAGTCATGAACTGGTGGTTGGATGACACAAAGGAATCGTTCTTAATCGTGTGACATATTGAAAGGAGACACCTATATTGTGTGACATATTGAAAGGAGAAATCTAGAATCAACTCAGTTTCGTGGAGCCTTTTTTGCCTCAGCATAGCCATTTTGCTCAAAGTTTATCCCTGACAGGGCTTGAATCTATCACAGGTTAGACATAGGTAGATGTTTTCAATAGGCAGGTTTTAGGATACCTTCAGACATTTTACTGCATGCCAAGCTGGCAGCCTACCCCACCCACTCAGAAAATCTCCATCACATGCAAGACCAGGACACCCCCAACAGCCCAATCTTTATAAGACCACCTTGTGGACAATGAGTTTGTGGATTGCAAATGTCTGGCAGGACCCTCACAGGAAGAACCCCTCCCCTTGTCTCTTCTCAGCTAGCCCCCCACCGGAGGGCATGAGATTGTCCTATCTGGCCAGTCAAGTTCTAAGACTCAAGCGGCTACAATCAGCATCAAAGACCCGCAGCCCTGGACAGTCCAGAGGCTCAATCCCCTAACCCCAAAGGCCCTTAAATATATCCAGTTCTTGGCCACATGCGGTGGCTCAGTCTATAATCCCAGCACTATGGGAGGCTGAGGTGAGAGGATGACCTGAGCCCGGGGATTTGACACCAGCCTGGACAACTTGGTGAGACCTCATCTCTACAATAAATCACAAAAACTAGCTGGGCATCGTGGCATGTGCCTGTAGTTTCAGCTACTCGGAAGGCTGAGGAGGAAGGATTGCCTAAGCCCAGTAGGTAGAGGCTGTGGTGGCTGTGAGCGTGCCACTGCCCTCTAGCCTGGGCGACAAGAGTGAGACAAGAGTGAGACTCCAACTCAATATATATATATATATATATATATATATACATATATATATATTGTGTATATATATATATATATATATATATATATATATATATCGAGTTCTTGACCCATCGAGGCCACACTTGCCTCTGAGTGTCGGCCCCCTTTCCAATCTGTGAAAAGGTGAATCATAAACTTTACTTCTTTCTACTTTCTTCCTTGTTGCAATCCTGCATTATTCCCGCGACACTGGCACCGGCACCGGCCCACTTACCCTCAGTGGACCCTTTCACGTACGACAGCGGCCTTGTGACTGTACAAGAATACATCTCTTTTTAAGATATAAAAACTAAAATATGCAAGATGGACAGATACCCTACCTGGGATTCACTTATGGATGTGGTCAGGCAGGGCACGATTGAATCTGGGTCATAAACACATGAGCCTGTTATTGTGCTCTCTACATTTTCACACATGTATGCACAGTTTTCAAACACAGAGTTTAAAAATACCACTCGTCATTCACATCTCACTGTGAATAGATTCAAAAAAAGAACAGTAGAAATAGTGGTGAGTCTGGGTGCGGTGGCTCACGCCTATGATCCCAGCCCTTTGGGAGGCCAAGGTGAGAGGATTGCCTGAGCCTGGGGGTTTGAGACCAGCCTGGGCAACCCTCTCTACAATAAAATCACAAAAACTAGCCGGGCATGGTGGCCTGCCTCTATCATTCCAGCTACTCGGAAGGCTGAGGTGGAAGGATCGCCTGAGTCCAACAGGTCAAGGCTGTGGTGGCCGTGAGCAGCGTGCCACTGCCCTCCAGCCTGGGCAACAAAGAGTGAGACTCCGACTCAAAAAAGAAGGGAGGAGGGAGGGCTCGGGGACCCGCGTGGGTCCTGCAATCTCACCTGGGCTCGCCCAGACCCTCTCCGTCCTCCACCTGTGCTTGGAAGGCCAGTCAACCCTGGGGCCAATGCGCCCACAGAGGCAAGAGCCCCTCGGTCGGGCGGCTGCTCCCGTCTAAACGGACCTGCTCCCAGTGACGGACCAAAGGCCCCACTGCCACACCACCAGGCTTCACTCTCGCTGAGATGGTGGATGCCTCTTCCGGTGACAGGGAAGCAGACCCCAGCAGGTCGAGGCTGCGGTGGCCGGGAGCAGCCGCTGCACTCTAGCCTGGGCGACGGAGTGAGACTCCAACTCAAAAAAAGAAAGAAAGAAAGTACTGTTTCCGAAAGACGGGCTCTTCATCCCCACTTAATGGGGCTACAGCTTCACTAAACACACTTGCTCGTGGAAAATGTGTTCTTCCATATTTTAGCAAATGCCTCTCAGTGTCACTAAACAGCAGCGTGTCCTGCCAGGCAGCATTGTGAGACCTGCAGGCTCTCAGATCCCACTTGTCTGTGATTTGCATCTAAAAAAATCGCCTGCTATTATTATAGATGATAACTTTACCACAGAGAGACACACAGGACCCAACATCACATATTCTTTCTTTCTTTTTTTTTTTTTTTGAGTCAGAGTCTCACTGTTGCCCAGGCTGGAGTGCAGTGGCATGCTCCCGGCCACCACAGCCTCGACCTGCTGGGCTCAGGCAATCCTTCCGCCTCAGGCTTCCAAGTAGCCAGAACTACAGGCACGCACCACCACGCCAGTTACTTTTTGATTTATTGTAGCTCTGAGATCTCACCAAGTTGTCCGGGCAGTAGGTCTCAAACCCATGGGCTCAGGCAATCCTCTCACCCCGGCCTCCCAAAGTGCTGGGATTAGAGGCATGAGCCACCGCCCCTGGCTGATACTCGCATTTTAAAGGAAGCCCAGGGTACTTGTTCAAAAGGACAACACATTGGCAGCATTTCAGGCAATAGGTTAAGCAGAAGAAATTCTGTTTCTATATATATAAATTCTGTTTCTATATATATGTATATGCCATAGATATTTGGGGTACAAGTCGGGATACGTGACCCGAGCCGGCTTCATGCAGACGAAGTTTGGCGACTCCTAAAACAACCGGAAACTGGCCCTCCATACACTCCAGCAACCCCTCTCCTGGGAATATGCCCGGAGGAACATAAATCATTGCACAGAAAAGACACTTGCACGGGCATGTTTACAGCTGCGCTTTTCACAATAGCAAAAACAGGGAGCCAAGCCCACCGCCCATCAGAAGTGGACTGGATCAAGAAAGCGTGGCACATGTCACGGTGGGGTGTTAAGCAGCCATGAAGGCGACCGTGGGTTTCGCAGCGGATTGGCTGGAGGAGGGGACCATTCCACCGTGCAGTTCCTTGGTGTGAGAGCAGCGGCTGTGGGCAAGGCTGGCTGGGGACCGGGCTATCCAGACCACAGCCCTCGGGTGGCCCGTGGGCCCGATGCCCAGTGAGCCGAGGGTCCACTCCTTGGCGTGGCCTCCTGGCCAGCGCGGGCTTCACACCCCGGGCCTTCCTCTGGAGACCCTCTGGCTGCACCTCTGCTCCCGGGTGCCCCCGTCGCATGCCGAGAGGTCTGTGGCAGGGAAACGGGAGAGGAACAGACGCGGCTGACTTCGTCTCTAAGGGGCCTTTACTCATGCGCATAGGGAGGCTGGAAGAGTTTTGAAACACTGAAGAGGCAACGTGGGAGCGAGTACACAGCTGTGGAAACCAACTCAGGAAAAGGGGCCTGATGCCGGGTGGAGAGCGGTGCAAAACCGGTGGAACTTTTGGCCCAGGGGTTCGAGACCCGCCTGGGCAACTTGGTGGCACCTCGTCCTACAATAAATGAAAAATTAGCTGGGCGTGGCAGTGTGTGCCTGTAGTTTGGGCTCCTTGGAAGGCTGAGGCAGAAGGATCACCTGAGTCCAGCAGGTCAAGGCTGCAGTGGCTGGGAGAGTGCCACTGCACTCTAACCTGGGTGACAGAGTGAAACTGCTATTCAAAACAAATAAAAGAAAGTAGAGAGAAAGAAGATTCACCTCCCCAAGGTCAGGGAGAGGGCCAAAACTAAGGAAACACAGCAGCCACCAGCTCACAGAGCCACGTGGACACACCAGAGCTTAACAAGCAGTGGCGGCTGCTGTTTGAAGTTGAATGCCTTTAAACTTTCCCTTTGATGGGGGTAGATAGGGTGATGGGGGTGCTCTTTTCCAGGCCATCACCAGGGGCAGATAAGCACAGGTTCTGACCTCAGGTGATAGATCAGGCAGATGAGCAGATTAGACCTCCTCTCTACAATAAATCAAAAGAATTAGCTGGGCGTGGTAGCACACACGCCTGTAGTTCTGGCTACTCGGAAGGCTGAGGCGAAAGGATCGCCGGAACCCAGCAGGTCGATGCTGGGGTGGCCGTGAGTGTGCCACAGCGCCCCAGCCTGGGTGATGGAGAAAGACTCCACTCAAAAACAACAACAACAAAACGAAACAAAACAAAACATTTTACATCAGATAAGAAAAGATTGAATTACAGAAACTAAAATGTTCAAGTTATGATCATAGATTCTTCTTTCTCTTTTTTTGGAGTCAGAGTCTCACTCTGTCACCCAGGTTGGAGTGCAGGGGCACGTTCATGGCCCCCGCAGCCTCAACCTGCTGGGCTCTGGCGTTCTTTCTGCTTCAGCCTTCCAAGTAGCCGGAACTACAGACGCACGGTACCAAGCCCAGCTAATTTTTTTTTTTTTTGTAGAGACGAGGTTTCACCATGTTGCCCTGGCTGGTCTCGAACCCGTGGACTCAGGCAATCCTCTCCCCTCGGCCTCCCAAAGTGCTGGGATTATAGGCTTGGGCCTCCACACCCGGCCTGATCATACATTAGAGATAAGCAGGACAAGACAGGCCCGGGATGGTGAAATCCACAAAGCACCCCTGGATTTCACTTTTGGTCGCTTTTCTCAACCTGTCTTATCTCAAGTCTTTCTATCCAAAATGTTAATGAGAATGAAAACCAGCCCGTCTTACAGACACAGGCCCACAAGATGCCCCCAAACGCGTCACTGCAGCATCGACGCTGGTCAGTGAGGAAAGGAAACATGTGAAGAGGGCAAGGAGCACGTCGGGGCTCAGACACCGAGACCCCCGATATGATGTGTGGCCCACCGCAGACTCGGGGTCTCTCTGACCCCTCCCAAGGAAGCTGCTTCCCCCACCCCCTCGTAATCTATGACAGAAAAGAACCCCAAGATGTGGCCACACCCGATAGACCTTCTTACCCGTTGAATGCCTGTCTCCAAGGGTCAGGACATTCCAAAGGAAGTTGTTACAAGTCGTTCTTGCCCGGTCCCATCTACCCCTGGCCATCACTCACTGCCCTCAGTAGAATTCCCCAACGCCCCCCGTAACCCATTTCACCAGAACCCAAGACGGCATTCCCGTGTCTGGGGCTCATGGGAAGGTCGGGCCTTAGTCTTGAAGGCTTCTGCGTACACATGCATTTGGCATGCGTTTGGCATACCTGGCCTACGGTTCCTCCGCCTGCCTCCTGTCAGAGATTCTTCAGCGATCCTTAGGGGCCAACGGCCATGGCCCCTGCAGGGACATCAGAAGAGCTAGGTGGTCTGTTAACCCAGTGGTTTCTGAAAAATTAATCATTTGAGGTCTTTCTCTAAAACACAATCCTTGACCTTAACATTTGTGGCGCAGGACGGAGCATGTACACGCCAGTGCTGTAGGAGTCTCTATTACCGTCGACAGAGCTGACCTTCCCTTTTGTGTCTCTTGGTGACATAGGGTCCCCACTCATGTCCCTCCGTAACGCCACAACCCCTAGAGAAGGGCATGGCAAGGGTTCAAGTGCTCCTGCACGCTCCTGAGCACATTCCTGAAAGCCCCCTTGTCTTCTGTGCACTCCCAGTAAGTACTTCAGGGGACCCTTGACTTCCCAGCAGACTAGCCCCAAGATGCACACCCCTATTGACTCCCTTTCTTGGAACTATTTAGTATACATGGTCTTGTGATTTTCATAACTTTTGCAGAGCATGAGGTCTTAGGCCTGGTAAACTTCCTTACTCTAAATGTAAAACACAGCTGTAACTTGAGTTCTGTACAATGCTCTGCTGGTCACGTGTCTAGGTACCCGCAACTCTGGACTATAAAACGGAACCGTAAAAGCCTGGAGAGTGAGCAGAGCCATTTTAGAAAGACCACGTGGCCGCCGGGTTTGGTGGCTCAGCCTGTCATCCCAGTGCTTTGGGAGGCCGAGGTGAGTGGATTGTCTGAGCCCGTGGGTTCGAGACTCGCCCGGGAGTGGCCACTGCACTCCAGTCTGGGTGACAGAGTGAGACTCCAATTAAAAAAAAAAAGAAAGAAAGACCACGAGGCCAGCTCTGCTCCCTGGATTCGAACTCAGAAATAAGCCTTTCAAACACTTCCCTGCCCCTTTGATTTATCGGTATCAAGGGTGAGCAGCTGAGCGTTACTCGGACTGTAACATTGTCTCTGATGATTTTTTTTTTCTTTTTATTTCTTACGGCTCAGAGCAGAAAACAAAATGCCGGAAGAGTTTCCCCAGAAAGCCCCAGCAGCTCCAACGCGGTGTCCCTTGAGATGGAGTGCGGGGAGAGTCAGGGGATCCTTCCTCACACTCTGAGGCTTTCTTCCTGAACCGCTTCTGGAAGATAAACAGAAGCCTCTGAAGCAGTTTGCCTCAAAGCCTCCTCACAGCCTGCCTCAATGACAGCCCCATGGGGCTCTCTGGGAGGAACTAGAGTTGCCGGGCTCAGCAGTGGCCCAGGGGATCTGCCTGTCAAGAACGGCCTCCCAGAGAGTGCAGGCTTTGAGAGATGAAGTAAACACAGCCAGTCACGTGTGAGATAGGACAGGGCAGGCCAGGCCTCACCTCGGCAGAGCCAGGTGCTCCTCCCCCCGGCTGGCTTCCTCACTGTGTCTCTCCTGGATGCTGTTAACCCGCCACTCAACAGTGAGGTCACACTTTGCACTCACGGTCACTTCTTTGACCAGATTCTTTATTCCCTGGGTACCCCCATTTTTTTTCACCTGCTACATGCAAACCAGCGCTTTAAGAAAGACAAACCAGGCTGGGCGTGGTGGCTCAATCCTGTCATCCCAGCACTTTGGGAGGCCGAGGCTTGAGGACTGCCTCAGCTCAGAGGTTTGAGACCAGCCTGGGTAACCTGGTGAGACCTCATCTCTACAACAAATAAAAAAAATCAGCCAGACATGGTAGTGCGTGCCTGTATCTCCAGCTACTCGGAAGGCATGGAGGCTGCAGTGGCCATGAGAGTGCCACTGTACTCCAGCCCGGGCAACAGAGCGAGACTCCAACTCAAAGAGAGAGAAAGAAAGACAAACCAGTTGGGGGCACAGTCTCGCTTTTGGGGAGCCAGGGAAGCCCCAGAGTGCCAGTGGCTGTTTGCTTTTGCTGCCTCGCCTCCCTGTTCCCTCTTCCCTCTTCCCACGCCCCCCTCTGCCGCCCACTGTGGGTTCCCTGACCCATGTGCAGAAGAAACCTTTGCCATGGCTGTGCGTGCCTTCCAGGTTTTACTGATGGTTAAGGACAGATGGTGACGATGGGGCTCAGGATGTACCAGCCACCCAGAATATGGTTGTGGAAAGCCAGAACGTGCCACCCCAACACGTGCCTCTCTGGCATATTGATTATTTTGAGCTGGTTATGTTGAGACACTGCAGACATCGCACCTCTGAAAAGCTGTCCTTTTATAAGAGCAATTCACATCAACAGAGGACACCTCCATTTGGAAGGGTATTTCTGTTTTCTTTCTTTCTTTTTTTTTTTTTTTTTTTTGAGTCAGAGTCTCCCTCTGTTTCCCCGGCTGGAGGGCAATGGCACACTCGCGGCCACCACAACCTTGACCTGCTGGGCTCCGGTGATCCTTCCACCTCAGTCATCCAAGTAGCCAGGTGCACACCGCCACGCCCGACTAATTTTTTGATTTATTGTAGAGACGAGGTCTCACCAAGTTGTCCAGGCTGGTCTCAAGTCCCTGAACTCAGGCTCCCAAAATGCTGGGATGACAGGCGTGAGCCACTGCACCTGGATAATGTAAATCTCAAGTCATGCTAAAACATCAGGTAGACTTCGTACTCAGGGTGGGTGAAGGGTTACTGATTTGGGGCATAAATACTGGAATGAATTTGTATTACTTTAAGCAGGCTTTTTGATAATGATGCCAACCCTTCTCCCTATGATCTGGTTATAGAAAGGCTCAGTGGCTCAGCCTGTCATCTCAGCATTTTGGGAGGCCGAGGCGAGTGGATTGCCCGAGCCCGTGGGTTTGAGACCAGCCCAGGCAACTTGGTGAGACCTCTTTCTACAATAAATCAAAAAAAAAAAAATTTAGCCAGGTGTGGTAGCGTGTGCCTATAGTTCCAGTTACTTAAAAGGCTGAGGCGGAAGGATCGCCAGAGTCCAGCGGTGAGGCTGCAGTGTCCAGGAGCGTGCCACTGCACTCCAGTCTGGACAACAGAATGAGACTCCAACTCAAAACAAAACAAAACAAAAAACCACTCCCTTTTCTCCCAGTCTCTGCCTCTCCTCTCATATATTAATTGACCGAGAGAGATAGCAGGCAATTTACTGGATTGGGTCAAAACACAGTAACAGATAATCTCATTAGCATACAAAAGACACTCTTAGCAGTGGGGAGTCCAAGGGCCTTAGACGCTCTTGTGTCAGGGACCTGGGAGAAGGGTCAAATATTTTAACAATGTCACTCACCCCTATCACTTGGGCAATCGCCAGGATTTCAGGAGCTCTGTGCCAGGTCCTGGGGATGCATTTATTGTATCACGACATCACACTCGCCTTAACTCAGGGGCACCGAGCTGGCATCTGCCACTAGCTGGTGAGCCCCATCACGTGTTTTCTTTTTCTTTTTTTTTTTTTTTTGAGTTGGAGTCTCACTCCATCACCCAGACTGGAGTGCAGTGGCCACTCCCGGCCACCGCAGCCTCGACCTGCTGGGCTCCGGCGATCCTTCCGCCTCAGCCTTCTGAGTAGCTGGAACTACAGGTGCGCGCTACCACACCCCACTAGTTTTTGATGTATTGTAGAGATGAGGTCTCGCCTAGTTGCCCAGGTGGGTCTCAAACCTTCGGGCTCAGGCAATCCACTCACCTCGGCCTCTCAAAGCGCTGGGATGACAGGCTGAGGCACTGAGCCCAGCCCATACTGTGTTTTCTAACAGGCTCTCAAATCCCTCACTTATTTCTTCTGTTCCCAAGACCCTGTTGGCCTCTTTCCTTCTCTCCCCTTTTCTTTCCCGCCTTCTCTCTCTTTCTCCCTCTTTGTTTCTCTCTGTTTCTGTGTCTCTGTCTCTCTTTCTCTGTTTTTTCTTTCTCTCTTTCTCTCTCTCCTGCTCTCTCTGTCCCTCTTCTTCCTCTCAAACTTTCTCTCTGTCTTTTCTTCCTTCTCTCTCCCCCTCTTTCTTTCTGTCTCTCTCTGTCTCCCTCTCTCCTTCCTCCCCCATTTCTGTCTCTGTCTCTTGCGCTCTCTTTTTCTCTCTCTCTCTCTCCCCCCTTTTTCTTTTTCTCTCCCTCTCTTTCTCTCTCTTCCTCTCTCTCTGCACCCCAATTTCATATCCCCCTCCTTTGCCTTGTCACCTTTTGGGATAAGGTGCCAATTTAAATGCAGAATGTCTCTAAGCTTGCAGTCTTCCCTAGGCTATAGTGAGGAAGAAGAAAACATTTTTTCTATCCATCTTAGGTTCTCTGGCTGGGACCCCATAAAGTAGTTTTGCAAAAGAGTAAAAAGAAAAATAAAACATGTTTGTTAACACATGCATGGCACATGTACACACAGCAACACTCGGTGATGAGTAACCAAAAGGGGTTTAGAACTTGGGTTTGTGTAACATTTTAGGCTAAACAAAGAGAAGGAGTTCTGCTCCTGGACTGGCAAGTTACAGGACCAGGAGGAGCGTCTAGCCAGGGGTTGTTCAGCCAGGCTTGTCATGGAGGTTTGGTTCTGTGTCTTCTCCATCAATAAGGGCTGCTATGAATCCCCTCCTCTCGCAGTGGGAGAGGGAGACACCTTTGACAAATGGGAATATTTTTTTTTTTTTGAGTTTGAGTTGGAGTCTCACTCTGTCACCCAGGCTAGAGGGCAGTGGCATGCTCTCGGCCACTGCAGCGTCAACCTGCTGGGCTCCAGCGATCCTTCTGCCTCAACCTTCCAAGTAGCTGGAACTACAGGCATGCACCACCATGCTCGGCTAATTTTTGTTTTTTTTAATTGTAGAGATGAGGTCTCACTAAGTTGCCCAGGCTGGTCTCAAACCCGCAGGCTCAGGCGATACTCTTGCCTCAGTCTCACAAAGTGCTGGGATTATAGGTGTCAGCCACTGCGTCCAGTCAATAATTTTCATATTAATTGCATGTTAGAGTGATAGAAATATTGAGATAAATAAAACATATTGCAAAAATTCGTTTCACTTGTTTCTCTTACTTTTTAATGTAGCTATTTAAAAACTTTAAATTACACATGTGTATGCATTGTATTTCCATTAGCCAGATTCATGAGACTTGGAACAATTGCTGGTTGTTGAATATTGCCCTCGTGGCTGGTAGCTAGCACATTTGCACCTGGGTGGCCATACCAACTATTTACTGGTGTTACTAGTTTTGGTCAGTGTCCTGCCATCACGGTTAAATATTTTTCCTATCACTTGATGGTAAAGCCATTATATTCCTCAACCCATCATGCAGCAATGAATGAATAGATGGATGATGGATGATGAATGGATGGATGGATGGGTGATGGATGGATGGATGGAGGATGGATGGTGGATGGATGATGGATGGATGGATGGAGGATGGATGATAAATGGATGGGTGGACAGATGACGGATGGGTGATGGATGGATGGATGGAGGATGGATGATGGATGGATGGATGAAGGATGGATGATAAATGGATGGGTGGAGAGATGATGGATGGATGATGGATGGGTGGATGGATGGGTGATGGATGGATGGATGGAGGATGGATGGTGGATGGATGATGGATGGATGGATGGAGGATGGATGATAAATGGATGGGTGGACAGATGACGGATGGGTGATGGATGGATGGATGGAGGATGGATGATGGATAGATGGATGAAGGATGGATGATAAATGGATGGGTGGAGAGATGATGGATGGATGATGGATGGGTGGATGGATGGGTGATGGATGGATGGATGGAGGATGGATGGTGGATGGATGATGGATGGATGGATGGAGGATGGATAAATGAATGATAAAGGATGGATGAATGGATGGATGGGGGATGGATGATGGGTGGCTGGATGGATTATGCATGGATGGATCATGGATGATAGATGGATAAATGAATGATGGAGGATGGATGACTGGACGGATGGATGATGGACGGATGGATTATGAGGATGGATAATGGATGATGGATAAATGGATGATGGATAATAGAGGGATGAATGCGTGATGAATGGATGGATAGACGATGGATGGATGATGGATGATGGATAGATGGATGATGGAGGGATGGATGGTGGGTGATGGATGGATGGATGGATGGAGGGGTGATGATGGATGGATGACGGATGGATGATGGATGAAGAGATGATGGATGGATGATGGCTGATGGATGGATGGAAACACATATGATGCTTCCTCAGTATCCAAAGTTTCCATGCAACTCAGGCATGCCAATGATTACATAAATCTGTCACACTAACCACATTTCCATTCTTTGCCCTGTGACCCAGAAGACTCAACAAGAGTGATCATCACATTAATGTCGAAGCACAAGAAATACAAAACCCCCCAGCCCCCCACCGTCACGGGAAGCTTGATTTCCCCTTCAGACATGGCCTCAGATGTGGTGGGACGCACAGGCACAGTCCCTGTGGGTTTTCCTCTCTCCATCCCCAGCCTCTGTGCCAGTGACAGGGACTGTCACCTCCACACCAGGATAGCAACCGCTGTTTGCACTGCATGATCACAGGGCCCCAGGAGAAGCTTCCACCCCTCAGAAGTCTCCCTTTCTTTTCTTCTGTGGAGGGTCCTTTCCTGTTGAATTCCTGTTGCGGTTGAGTTGTGCCCCCTAAGACTCATATGATGAAGTCCTAACCCCCAGGGCTTCAGATGGTAGACTTATTTGGAAAGAGGGTTGCTGCAGATATAGTTAGAAGAGGGCTTACTGGAGAGGTGAGGACCCCTATTTCGATAGGACTTGTGTCCTCATGAGAAGGGGGAATTTGACCAGGCTCATGCCTATAATCCCAGCACTTTGGGAGACTGAGGTGAAAGGATTGCCTGAGCCCGCGGGTTCAAGACCCGCCTGGGCAACTTGGTGAAAGCTCATCTCTACAATAAATCAAAAAATTAGCCGGGCGTGGTAGCGCACGCCTGTAGTTCCAGCGACTCGGAAGGCTGAGGCGGATGGATCGCCGGAGCCCAGCAGGTCGAGGCTGCGGTGGCCGTGAGCGTGCCACCATCCTCCAGCCTGGGTGACAGAGTGAGGCTCTGATTCAAAAAAGAAATAAATAAAAAGAAAGAAGAGGGGAACTGAAAGACAGACGTGCACAGGGAGAACGCCACGTGAGGATGAAGGCAGGGGTCAGGCGACACCACCAAGAAGCGCCCAAGGCGGTGGCAAACCCCCAGAAGCAGGAAAGAGCCGGGCACAGATGCTCCCTCAGCCCCGGAAGGAACCCAGCCTGCCGCCACCCTGATCACAGAAGTCAGGTCTTCAGGGCTGTGAGACAACGTGTTTCTGAGGTTAGAGCCACCCGCTGGTGGCACCGCGTTACAGCACTCCCAGCAACAAACACCTTCTCCATCTAAGTCCCAGTTCTCCTTCCTCTTTCCACATCTTTGGGGTACCTACCAAACGTGGGACGATTCTTCCCTGCGTGTCTGGCTGGGTGATGGCTAGGCCCCATTTTTCTCCAAGCTCAGCGAGACACCAGCGTCTGTTTGGTCACCCACTGTCCACCCAACACCCAGAGACAAAGAGTCGCTTCTTAAGCACATCTAGCTGAAGACCCAGGCTGCCCAGCCATCGGAACCAGACCTGGAGCTGTCCCAGGACCAGGCCAGACTCCTCAGGAGGGAACACCAAGTGCCTGAGGGCAGCAGTAGCCCTTCTGGGGGGGCGGGGTGTGAAGGTGGTCCCTGACCTCTTTGGTGCAGGCTAGTCTGTTGGGTCGACCTGTCTCCTGGGTCAGCTTGCCTACAGGGCTGGCTTATCTGCTGAGTCCGCTTACCTGCAGGGCCGGTCTGTCAGCTGGGCTGGCTTGTCTACACTGCAGGCTTGTCTAACGGGCCTCTGGACTGGGCAGAGACCACGAGCCCAAGGTAAGTTCTGAGCTGGAGCCCGGGCTCCTGGAAATGACCGGCCTGGAGGAGATGTCACTGAGGCTTTGCTGCAGAAGCAGGACAGATGTTCTTCTAGGCTCACAGCTACCAGCAAGCAAAGGGAACTAATCTGGGCACCTGCAGGGCGGGACGCTGAGGCTGCCTCCGACAGGGCCCGGACAAGGCCCCACCGAATGCTCTGCTCACACGCCGTTGGTAAGGCCACACGACGGACTCACCGTTAAGGGTGAGTGTCCTCGTTTTGCATGAGAACACCAATGCTCAGAGACTTCAAGCGAGTTCCCAGGGCCACACGGTTAACGAGGAACCATCCAGACGTCGGAACTGGGGCCCGCAGCTCAGCCGAGCACACAGCTGGCCCTTGTGATTTTCCTCCATGCTGCGATGGCTGATGGCTGGAAACCCGCACGTTTAAAAAAGCATTTTACCCATGACTGTCTGCCTGTCATCTCCGTGGCTAGAGCGCACACACACCTTGGGAGGGCAGGACTGTGTCCCCTCTGCCTCACACCCACATTCATTAGGATTTGGACTCAGCCGATGGCAGGAGCTCAAACGTGTGTGTTGGGAATGAAATAAACGAGGCCTTGCTGACCACCCATGTGTCCCTTAAGAGAAATTCAAGCTAAAACCTTCATGTCAGCCAGGCCTGATGGCTCACACCTGTCATCCCAGTACTTTAGGAGGTGGAGGCAAAAGAATTGCCTGAGCTCGGGGGTTCGAGACCAGCTTGGGCAATTTGGCGGGAACTCATCTCTACAATAAATAAAATGAATTAAAAATTAGCCAGACGTGGTGGCACGTGCCTGTAGTTCCAGCTACTTGGAAGCTGAGGTGGAAGGATCGTCTGAGCCCAGCCAGTCGAGGCTGTGGTGGCTATGAGCGTCACTGCACTCCAGCCTTGGCGACAGAGTGAGACTCCGACTCAAATAGACAAAAAAACTTCATGTCAGAAATAGGACACTTATAAAAGTACTGGCCTGGAATTAAGTATTTATCTTTTTCACTTTTCAATTGTGAAGCGTTGCAATATAGTTACAATTTTGTGAATAAGAAATCATTCAAGTCAAGCACAGTGGCTCACGCCTATAACACCATCACTCTGGAGACCAGGGTGGGAGGATCCCTTGAGCCCAGGAGTTCAAGGTCAGCCTGGGCAACACAGTGAGACTTCCTCTCTATGAAAAATGAAAAAATTAGCTGGACACAGTGGCATGCACCTATAGTCCCAGCTACTTGGGAGGCAGAGGCAGGAGGATCCCTTGAGTTCAGGAGGTCAAGGCTGCCGTGAGCTATGACTGCCCCACTACACTCCAGCCTGGCAGACGGAGCGAGACCCTGTCTCTAAAAATAAAAGTAAACGGTTCTGTGCCACCCTGCGGAAAGCTCTCATCCGCAGTTCCCAAGCTGCCCCCTCTCTCTGTTCATCCTTTTCTTCTAGCTGCTCATGCTCCACTTTCCACCGGATTCCCTTTTGCACCCCTTTCCTAATTGTGCCTGGGGCTGTCTTTGCTAAATCAGGAATTTTTACTTTAATCACATATCCAAGATAATCAGGCAAGAGATATTTTCTTTCTTTCTTTCTTTCTTTCTTTGAGTAGGAGTCTCACTCTGTCGCCCAAGCTGGAGTGCTGTGGCATGCTCACGGCCACTGCAATCTCCATCTGCTGGGCTTGGGCCATTCTTCTGGCTCAGTCTTCCAAGTAGCTGGAACCACAGGTGCACGCTACCATGCCTGGCTCATTTTTTATTTATTGTAGAGACGAGGTCTCACCACGTTGCCCGGGCTGGTCTTGAACCCACGGGCTCAGGTAATCCTCTCGCCTCGGCCTCCCAAAGTGCTGGATTATAGGCTTGAGTCACTGCACCCGGTCGGGAGATGTTTTCAAATCAGATCATTCTGCAAGGCAGCTAGCCCTAGACAAGCAGCCACTGGCAACGGGCCTCAGGATACCTTCCTCTCTTCCCTGCAAGAAACCAGTGCGACCTCAGGCAGACAGATCCCATTCCCAGCAGATCCTACAAAAACGTTCCCTGGCCAATGTCCTTTTGTCTCTTTTACTTGGCCCTATCCTGTCCATGTCTACATAGAAGCCTGGAGGTCAAGTAGCCATGTCCAGGTCTACCCAGAAACCTCAAGGTCAAGTAGTCCCATCCATGTCTACACAGAAGCCTTGGGACAAGTAGCCACGTCCAGGTCCACACAGAAGTCTCAAGGTCAGTAGCCCTGTTCATGTCTACACATGCCACATGCCAACCTGATGAACAGTACGCCAAAAGCTAAAGAGAAGGAGTGAGGAGGGTTTTACAGCTCAGTGTCTAACGCTGCCTAAAATTGCGTCTTCATCGTTCCAGAAAACAGCACGACTGCCACATGGGTTTACAGCAAAAGTACCCATTCTAGGTCCAAAAGTCCCGCCTTCCACAGAGCTAGCAAATGCCACTCTTTCTTTTTGTTGTTTTTGGTTTTTTTGAGTTGGAGTCTCACTCTGTCGCCCAGGCTGCAGGCTGGAGTGCCATGGTGCGCTCACAGACACCGCAGCCTCAACCTGCTGGGCTCAGGCTCTTTCCGCCTCAGCCTTCCAAGGAGCTGGAACTATAGGTACGTGCCACCATGCCTGGCTAATTTTTTGATTTATTGTAGAGATGAGGTCTCGCCAAGTTGTCCAGGTTGGTCTCGAACCCGTGGGCTCAGGCAGTCCTCTCACCCCGGCCTCCCAAAGTGCTGGGATTATAGGCATGAGCTACCATGCCTGGCCAAATGCCACTCTTTCAACTAGAGGCCAACCTGCTGAGTGTCTCCTGCACAAACAGCTCCGACTCAGAAAGAGAGACACCAGGAGGAACTTCGTTCTCTCTTCACAGGTGGCTTGGAAGACAAATAGGACCATGAGAGAGCCTGCCTGGGCTCAGGTCCCGAACTACGACCAGGAGTGCGCCCAGGTCCTGAGGTAAAGCTCTGGTCAGGGGCTCAGTCAGGGCAGGCCTCCCGGCAAGCCCCTCCCGGATGTGCCTTGATATTTATGATGATCTGTCGCCATCTCCTGGAAGAAACGACCAAGAACGCAAAAAGGGGACGCGTTTGGAATGTGAGATACATCTCTTCGATGCTCATGGAAGGAAAACACACTCTGCAGCCTCTGGCGAGATACACTCGCATACCATTCCAAATGCATGAGCGTAATGTTGGGCACACAGAAAAGCAAGACGGCAAAGGCTCGGCCTCTAGCTCAGTCATTTGAGAGCAGAAGATAACATCAACCCCCTGAGTGATGAGCAGATCCCCAGGGAAGGCCAGAGAAGGCCAGAGAAGTTCTCATTAGTGCAGGGATATGCGATCCCATTGTGCAAGAGTCAATCACGCAGCAGGAACACAGAGAGATCCTGCGACACTAATTTCCACATTTGGCTTTGAAAACAATCCTCCAGGCGCGATGGCTCACGTCTTTCATCCCAGCACTTTGGGAGGTGGAGGCAAGAGGATTGAGACCAGCCTGGGCAACATGGCAAGACTTCATCTCTACAATGCATAAAAAAGTAAAAAATTAGCCGGGCGTGGTGGTGCATGCCCTGTAGTTCCAGCTACTTGGAAGGCTGAGGTGGAAGGATGGCCAGAACCCAGCAGATCAAGCCTGCAGTGTGAGACTCCAGCTAGGCAAGCGTGAGACTAAGCAACAGAGTAAGATTCCAGCTCAAAAAAAAATCATCCTTATCTTTGCATTTTAAGTCTCAGAAGAGTGCCTAGGATTTTAAAACGTAAGCCACAAGTCTAAGAATTTTCCCAGACGAACACTCACTTCCCAGACAGGCTTATGGGAGTTATCCCCCCACGTGGCACAAACACAACCAGACAACGGAATGTGTGACTTCCTCCACACAAGACCGTCCACATTGGTTTCCCAAGGTCTGGTTTACACAGCGACAAAGAAACAGAGTGCGCCACTTTAAAGATTACTGTAAAGCACACTTTGATGTTGCTCCTTGTGTCTCTTCCGTCAGTATCTTCACGCAAGGAGTGGGGGAAAAAACCATGAAAATCGAGCATAGGAAGCATGTCGGCCCAACCGCGGCCATGGCAAATCACCCGCTGGCCACAGGGAATGGACCCCAGGTCCACTCCCGCTCGTCACCACCAGGGACAGCGCACCCACCTGTCCTGACTGAGCCCTTTGCCCCGTCTGTCCCCCGCCCTGACTTCTGAGGCATTTTGTCGCATGTGCAACACACCCCCGTCTGGAAGTGGGCTGGGGTGGCAGATTTCGCACCTGAATCGCGATTATGTTTTTTTATAAAACAAGAACACAGAGTCGAGACCTTAGGATCTCAGAGCTGGAAGTCATCTTCCTACTACAACGAGAAAAGTGACTGGCCGCTGAGGCCAGCTGGCCTCTTTTGGCGGATGGAAGGTTTAAACACAGCACTGAGGTGTATTAGGCTTTTTTTGTTCTTTTCAATGTTTTCAGCGTCTCCTGGGGGCCTACCCTGTAATAGGCCGGTAAGGAACATGTTGGAGACTCAGTTGCTGTTCCCCAGAAGCCACCTGTGCTGCCTGCACTCAGCTTCCCAAGCTCCCCACACCCTGAAAGGAGAAGCCCAGAGGTCAAGTAGCTACGTCCAGATCTACCCAGAAGCCTAGAGGTCAAGTAGCCCCACGCATGTCCACACAGAAGTATCAAGGTCAAGTAACCCTGTTCGTGTCTACACAGAAGCCCTGAGGTCAAGTAGTCCCGTCCATGTCTTCACAGAAGCCTGGAGGTCAAGTAGCCACATCTATGTCTACATCAAAGTCTCAAGGTCAAACAGCCTCATCCATGTCTACATAGAAGCCTAGAGGTCAAGTAGCCATGTCCAGGTCTTACCCAGAAACCTCAAGGTCAGGTAGTCCCATCCATATCTATACAGAAGCCTCAGGGTCAAGTAGCCCCATCCAGGTCTACCCAGAAGCCTGGAGGTCAAGTAGCGCTGTCCATGTCTACACAGACGCCTCAAGGTCAAGTAGCCCCATCCATGTCCACACAGAAACCTAGAGGTCAAGTAGCCCCATCCATGTCCACACAGAAACCTAGAGGTCAAGTAGTCATGTCCAGGTCTACCCAAAAGTCTCAAGGTCAAGTAGTCCCGTCCATATCTACACAGAAGCCTAGAGGTCAAGTAGCCCCGTCCTGGTCCACACAGAACCCTGGAGGTCAAGCAGCCCCGTCCATATCTACATAGAAGCCTCAATGTCAAGTAGCACCATCCACCTTGAGGTCAAGTAGCACCTGTCTACACAGAAGCGCCCTCTGCTCCTGCTCTCTGGGATGCGCTCCGGGAACACGACACTTGGCGGAGCCCACTGGCAGGTCAGCCCCACACGGGAGCACTTCCCAGTGGGTCTCCGTTCCTGCCCAGCCACCTCTTGAGGCGGGAACTCTGGCCACACTCTAGCAAAGATGGCGTGCCAGCAGCCAGGCCTCCCACTGAGCCCACACTGGGGTCAGAAGCTCAGTTTTTGTAAATATCCAGAAAATTGAACTGCTTCGCTGGCCCACACCCAAATTCCCAGGACCCGTCCCAGCTTCCCCGGCGCCCCTCAGTCCCCTTCCCGCCTCGCTGTGAACGGTCTCACATGGAGACCCCAGCAGCGCTGGGCGCCGTCCTGCCGGTCTTGCAGCTGGGGGCCAGCTGGACTGTTGTGTTGTTTTCGCTCAATGACAAATCCACGTGGCCAAGACCCTTGACCCAGACAAATGAGCTTCTGAGACGACAGTTCAGCAGTTGTCTCTCAGCCTCCTGCGATCTCTCATCAAAACGAGGCAGCGTGTTCTAAGCTCCCCACAAGACTACACGAAAGCCAGCCAGTCGTGGGTGGAAGATCAGTTTTCACCAGGAGGCCATCTTTTATGAATTTCAAAAGTTTCAAGAATGTATCTCAATCGCTGCTCACCCCTTCCCAGTGGTTCCCCATCTCCATGAGCTGGTTTCAGGCCAACCCTTCTCTCCCACACACCTCATACAAACCTCTGTGCAGCCCACAGACTCCCCTCAGATGTCTCCCCACGTGCCAGGATCCCTGGTGCCATGTTTCATGGGTGCTCTTGCTTCTGCGTTCAATAACTGCCCTTGGCAGTCTGGGAGACGCACACTAGCCCTTGACCTTCAGTTCAGCAGCTGCCTTCTGTTGCCTCACAGGCCCTGGCCCATGTGCCCTTGTGAGGGCCTGGTTACACCCCCACCCCAGCACCGTCCCATGCTAGGATGGTCTGCCCTCCGCTGCCACCAGCCACCAGCCCGTCCTGAGAAAGACCGAGAGAGTTAAACTGTATGCCCAGCTCTCCAGCTCTGTCTGGCATGTGGCAAGCCCCTGGACGTGCTAGCCAGTTGATGGCCATTCCTGACAGCGGAGATGTGAAGCGAGGCCTTCTCTCTCCTGGGTACACGGTGCCAAGGACAGCCAGCGCCAAGGGTCCCACCAGCTGCTGCCTCCCTCGAGTCCACACTGCCTCCCCCGCCCCCCCGGAATCTAGCCGGTGGTCTCCACAGCCCCGTTTCCCCAGCAGCTGAGATGAAACCTTTCATTGAAGCTTTCATCGAAATGTCTGATTCTTCGAATAAATGACTTTTCGAGTACGAGACTTTTTTGTAGACAGATTTTCTAAATTTTGGCCGCGATTTATTCACAAGGATTGGAATTTTTAATCCAAGCATTCAACAAAAGAAGGACCAAAAACTTAGGCTTGCAAAGCTTTTTAGAGAACTAGGGTTATCGAAAACTTACAGAGAAGCAATGAAATTTTTTTTTCATAAAAAAGCAAGGAAGCAAACAAGAGTAATGGTGAAAAGGTGACAGTGGACAGGATTTAACTTTGAAATTCTACACTTGCACTTGGGAATGTTTCAGCCTTTTTGGTGGTGCTCCAACTTTTTATTGGATAAGTTGGCATTCTGTTACAGAATAGAAGGGAACAGAGTTGAGAAGTTTACATTTTTGTAAAACTTACATTTGGCAAAATGTTCCAAACAATCATAAATAGAGACAACCTTTTCTTTTTTTGTTGTTTTTTTTTGTTTTTGAGTTGGAGTCTCACTCTGTTGTCCAGGCTGGAGTACAGTGGCACGCTCTTGGCCACCACAGCCTCGACTTGCTGGCTCAGGCAATCCTTCTACCTCTGCCTTCCAAGTAGCTGGAACCACAGGTGCACGCCACCACACCAAGCTAACTTTTGATTTATCGTAGAGACAAGGTCCGTCAAGTTGCCCAGGCTGATCTTGAAACCCTGGACTCAGGCAATCCTCTTGCCTCTGCCTCACAAAGTGCTGGCCTAAAGACAACCTTTATGATGAGTTTTGACTTCTAAAAATGCATGCCAAGTGAAGGTATTCTGGGTTAAAACAAAAATACCTAGGTTAAAATGTTTACCCGTTTTAATACATTAAAAAATAGAATTGTGGTTGGGTGCTATGGCATGCACCTGCAGTCCCAGCCATTCAGGAGTCTGAGGTGAGAGGATGCCTCGAACCCAGGAGTCTGAGGCTGCAGTAAGCTGTGATTGCACCACTGCACTCCAGACTGGGGGACACGGAGATAGCTTGTCTCTTTAAATATGTGGAATCGGAATATCTTTCTCTCTCTTTCTTTTTTTTTTTTTTTTTGAGTCGAAGTCTCACTTTATTGCCTAGACTGGA
The DNA here is from genome assembly GCF_000164805.1 of Carlito syrichta. Taxonomy (NCBI): domain Eukaryota; kingdom Metazoa; phylum Chordata; class Mammalia; order Primates; family Tarsiidae; genus Carlito; species Carlito syrichta. Next base: position 207,386 of record NW_007246014.1, read on the forward strand.
GTGCAGTGGCACACTCTCGGCCACCGCAGACTCGACCTGCTGGCTTCCGACAATCCTTCCACCTCAGCCTTCCAAGGAACCAGAACTACAGGCGCGCACTACCACACTCGGCTAATTTTTGATTCATTGTAGAGACAAGGGCTTGCCAAGTTCCTGAGGCGGGTCTTGAACCCACGGGCTCAGGCAGTCCACTCGCCTCGGCCTCCCAAAGTTCTGGGATAACAGGCTGAGCCACTGAACCCAGCCTTCTTTTTTTTTGAGTTGGAGTCTCACTGTCACCCAGTCTGGAGTGCAGTGGCACGCTCACGGCCACCCAAGCGTCGACCTGCTGGGCTCCAGACAACCTTCCGCCTCAGCCTTCCACATAGCCAGAATGACAGGCACACGCTACCACACCCAGCCAATGTTTTGATTTATTGTGGAGATGAGGTCTCACCAAGTTGTCCAGGTTGTTTTCAAACCCATGGGCTCAGGCAATCCACTTGCCTCGGCCTCCCAAAGTGCTGGGATTACAGGCTGAGCCACCGAGCCCGGCCCATATAGTGCATTTTTAAATAAAATTGCCTATAATCTTCAAAATTGGATTTTAAGATATATAAATTGGAAATTTTTGATACACAATTGACTTTTCTCTGAAAATTTTATTTCTAATGAGAATATATTTTCTCTGTGAGTACTGACGTAATTAGTAACTCAGAACAAATTCTGGTAAATGAAAGATATTCCTGGCCGGGATCAGTGGCTCAGTCTGTCATCCCAGCACTTTAGGAGGATGAGGCGCATGGATTGCCTGAGCCCATGGGTTCGAGAACAACCTGGACAACTTGGCGAGACCTCATCTCCACAATAAATCAAAAAATTAGCTGGGAGTGGTAGCGTGTGCCTGTCATTCTGGCTACGTGGAAGGCCAAGGTAAGTGGATTGTCTGAGACCTCGTCTCAACAATAAATCAAAAATTAGCCGGGCGTGGTGGCCTTTAGTTCCAGCTCCGTGAAAGGCTGAGGTGGAAGGATCGCCAGAGCCCAGCAGGTCGACGCTGGCGTGACCGTGATTGTATCCCTGCCCTCCAGCCTGGGCGACAGAGTGAGACTCCAACTAAAAAAAAACCAAAATGTACTATATGCTCAGAGAAAAAGAAAGAAGAAGGAAAAGGAGGGGGAGGAAGAGAAACAGTGTCATAGTCTTGGAGACAGACACCAGCTAGGACGCTCGTTAAAATGCAGTAATATGTTTCAAGGATAGTGATTACCCTTGTGTCTTTTGAAATATTCAGACGATCAAAACATATGCTTTAATCGTTTTAGAGGGACTTTTTTTTTTGAGGCGGAGTCTCACTCTGACACCCTGGCTGGAGTACAGTGGCATGATCACAGCTCCCTATAGCCTCGACCTCCCGGGCTCAGGTGATCCTTCTGCCTTAGCCTCCCAAAGTGCTGGAATGACAGGCTGAGCCACCGCGCCCAGCCAGGTTTGCATTTCTAATAGTTGCTCTCACAACAGGATGGAGGATGGGCACTAATGAAAAATAAACGCTCGGAACATGTGTGTTTCATACCTGCGTCCAGGATTTCACCACACTCACATTTAACGCCATGCTTCCAAGGCTCCTCATACAAGGATCACACACTGAACTAGGATTAGAATTCCATGAAAAGTTGGTTTTGTTTGTATGTTTTTGGGGTTTTTTTGAGTTAGGGTCCCACTCCGTTGCCCAGGCTGGAGTGTAGTGGCACAGTCATGGCTCACCACAGCTTCGACTTTCTGGACTGCTTCTGCCTCAGCCTCCTGAGTCGCTGGGACTACAGGCACCCGCCGTCACACCCAGCTAATCTTTGGTAGAGATGAGGTCTCGCTGTGTTGCCTAGGCTGGTCTCCAAATCCTGGACTCATGCAAGCTTCCTGCCTCAGCCTCCCAAAGTGCTGGTATTAGTGGTGTGAACCACCACGCCCAGTTAATATTTTTATTTCTTTGTAGAGACGAGGTCTCACAATGTTGTCCAGGCTGGTCTTGAACTCCTAAGGCTCAAGCAGTCCTCCCACCTCAGCCTCCCAAAATGCTGGGATTACAGGCAGAGCCACCGTGCCCAGCCTTCATGAAAAGTGTTGTTTCTTTAGACGACCTAATTTGATTTCAATTACAAATCAACAAGAACTATATTACATCACGGTGTTTCCTTTCTTGACATAGTTGCCTAGATGCTCAGAACTAAAGTACGCATTTAACTGTAGCAACTGATTTATTCTAGGTACTAACAATACATGTTCTTCCTTTATGTTGTTCTTTTGTTTTGCCTTTTCTTAAATTGTCATTTTGAATATCTTTTGGAAGTACTGAATCTAAATTATGAATAATAATTATTGTGACTGATAACATTATATAGGGCTTATAGGTACCAGTGTTCTAAAGTCTTTGTATGTATTAACTCATTTAACCCTCATCAAACTAAATATGCAACTATCTCTGGCCTTGAGGTTAGTGAATTTATTTATAAAACATAGTTGATATCAGAGGAACATCTGTTTCCCTTTATTACCGGTATAAACTTAACTAACAATTTCTGTGCTTCAAACCCATCAAGCATTGACATAGCTGATTTCAGAAAACAACGGAGCCCCAACCAGCCAAAAACCAGGTCACCAGACGTCACCACCTGATCTACCATTCCATCCTGTGTAAAATAAGTGTAAGAATGATACGTGGGCCAGGCTTGCTGGCTCAGCTTGCAACCCCAGCACTTTGGGAGCCCAGGGTAAGTGAATTGCCTGAACCCGCAGTTTTGAGACCAGCCCGGGCAACTTGGCAAGGCCTCATCTCTACAATAAAATCAAAAATCAGCCGAGCGTGGTAGCATGCACCTGTAGTTCCAGCTACTTGGAAGGCTGAGGCGGAAGGATCGCCAGAGCCCAGCACGTAGACGCTGGGGTAGCTGTGAGCGTGCCAATGCACTCCAACCTGAGCCACAGAGTAAGACTCCAACTCAAAAAAAAAAAAAGAATACTACATGCCAAGGCTGCAGGGGGTACTGATAAAGATGTGACTGTGTCATCGTGGTGAAAATGCCAGGAATCAGCACTGTGTTACTGTCACTCTGGGAGAGACCATGAGAAGTTCTTCTCATTATCTCACCCTTCGTGCCATCCATGGACAAGTCACCGTCACAAACGTCCCCGTCTGACCACTTCTCAGCACCTCGACCTGCACCAGCCGACCAGGGCACTGTGCTCTCTCGCCTGGACCATTGCCAGCGGGCCTCTTGCCTCAAACGTGTCTCCCCCACACAGCAGAGAAGGATTCCGACGCGAGTGGCAGAGGTAGCAGCAGCTTCATTGGAAGTTTGGGCCCCTTCCAAGCTCACAGGCTCTTGGGAGGGTCAGTTTCTGTGGTTGTGGGGCTGAAGCCCCAATGTTTCTTGCAGACTGTTGGGCTGGGTCTTGCTCTCAGTATACTGGAGGCCACCCTCAGATTCCTGCCACACTGCCTCCTCCGTGGGTAGTTCACATGCTTGCTTCGTCAAAGCCAGCAAGACAGCATTTCTGCTGCCTGAAATATCCCTGACAGCCTTTGCCTCGCTGGACTCTGGTGTGGCCGTGTGCTCTTTGAGCCATGGCTGTCACCATGCTTCCTGGCTTTGGCACCCTCCCCCACCCTTGGGAAGCGAAACTTTCTCTCTCTCTCTCTCTCTCTCTCTCTCCCTCCTTCTAACTTACTATTAGACTATATTTTCTAATCTTAAAAAAATTCCTTACTTCTAGATCCTCTTTTAAAGGATTCATCTGATTAGGTCAGGACCACCTAGAATAATCTCCCTTGTTATTAACTCAAAGTCAACTGATTAGGGGCCTCAGTTACTGTCAAACTGAATTCAATAGCAAAGGAAATAATCAGCAATTTGAAGGCTGGGCACAGTGGCTCAAGCCTATAATCCCATATAATCCCAGCACTTTGGGAAGCCAAGTAGAGAGGATTGCCTGAGCCCACGGGTTCAAGACCAGACTGGTCAACATGGTGAGACCTCTCTGCAATAAATCAAAAAATTAGCTGGGCGTGGTAGCATGTGTCTATAGTTCCAGCTTTGGAAGGCTGAGGCAGAAGAATCATCTGAGATCAGCAGGTCGAGGCTGCAGTGGCCAGGAGTGAGATTCCAACTAAAAAAAAAAAAAAATGAAAAGACAACCTACATATTTAGAGAAAATATTAGCAAACTATGCCCTAGAAGAGGATAATATCCTAAATATATAAAGGACTCAAACAACTCAATAAAAATCAACTAAATAACCTAACAAAAAATGGACATATTACCTGAATAAACATTTCTAAAAACAAGACATACAGATGGGCGACAGGTATGTTAAAAATGCTCAACATCACTCACTAGTCATGAGGGAAATGCAAGCAAAAACTATCACGTGATATCACCTTACATCTGTTATTACCAAAGAGACAAGAGTCAAGAAGAGTTGTGGAGGGTACAGAGAAAAGAAATCCCTTGTACACTATTGGTGGGAATTTAAAGGGGAACAGTTATTATAAAAATATTATAGAGGCTCCTCAAAAGCTAAAAATAGAACTGCCGGGTGTGGTGGCTCATGCCTATAATCCCAGAACTTTGGGAGGCTGAGGTGAGAGGATTGCCTGAATCCACGGGTTTGAAACCAGCCTGGGCAACTTGGCGACCTTGTTTTGACAACAAATCAAAAAATTAGCCAGGCGTGGTGGCGCTTGCCTGTAGTCCCAGCTACTTGGAGGGAGGGCTGAGGTGGAAGGATCACCTGAACACAGTGGACTGAGGCTGAGGTGGCTGTGAGCACGCCCTGCCCTCTAGCCTGGGCGACAGAGTGAGACTCTGACCAAAAATAAAAAAAATTTTAAAAATAGAACTACCACATGACCCAGCAATCCCGCGACTAGGTATCCATCCAAAGGACATGAAATTGGCATGCCAGAGAGACCCCTGCACACCTCTGCTCACTGCAGCACTATTCACCATGGCCGAGAGATGGAGACAGCTCAGGTGAGCATTAAAGGATGGGTGCATAAAGAAAACATGGTGTGTATACAAAACGGGACAACACTTAGCTTTAAAGAAAAAGGAAACCCTGTCATTTATGAAAATGAGTAACCCTGGAGGACGTTGCTCTAAGTGAAATAAGCTAGGCCCCAAAAGACAAATACTTCTTGGCATCACATATATCAAATCCAAACTCAGCGAATCAGAGGATGGTTACCAAGGTTGGGGGAGGCAGAGAAGGGAGGCATGGGAATACGCTGATGAAAGGCTCGACAGGATGAGTGAGTTCTGATCCGTTGTACAGTAGAGTGACTATCATTAGTGATAATGTATTGCATACTTGAAAATGGCGGAGTGTCGATCTTAATGTTCTCCCAAATGATAATTATGTGGGTCACCAATATGTCAATTAGCTTGGCTGAGAAACTTCATAGAGCATCCATCTATCAAAACATCACACACACTGAAAACACATACAATGTCTAATTCATCACTGACGCCCAATAAGCGGGAGGAGGATGCATCTTCCCTCACCATCTCGCATCACCCCTCCAAAGAATTGTCTGTGCTCCCTAGGTTTCCCCTCTCCAGCAAAGAATGATGATTTTTTCAGCAAAACTTCAGAGGGCAAGGGGAAGTCTTCCCTTGTCCTCACAGTTTTGGCAATGAGACCAGGAAAACCAAGCCTCTCTGCCTTCCTGGAAGCCACAGTCAAGGGAGGCCAGAACCTGGCAAGCCAGGAGAAGGGTTTGCCTACTCTGAGAAATAGAACCCTGACTCAGTAGACAGAGAGCCCAGCAGGCACGGAAAATGTCTTTTCTTATGAAAGCCAACCCACAAAGTTAGAGAAGATGGTATAACACCAGATGTGCATATACACAGCAATGTAAGGAAACAAGAAACATAAAAAAGCAAGGAGACATGACATACCCAAAGGAACACAATTCTTCAACAGAGTCCAAAAAAAAGAAAGCTAAGGGATGCCTGAACAAAACATCAAAACACCGATATTAAAATAAATCAGTAAGATACAAGGGAACACAGATAAACAATCCAAAGAAGTCAGGAAGAAAACATGATCTGGATGAAAAATTTGACAAAGAAATAGATCATAAAAAGAACCAAACAGAAGTCCTGGAACTGACGAATTCAATGAGTAAAATTTTTTAAAGTATGAATGAGAGCTTCCATGACTAGATCAAGCAGAAGAAAGACTCTCTGAAAGGGAAGACAAGTCTTTCTTTTGAGTCGGAGTCTGTCACCCAGGCTGGAGTGCAGTGGCATGCTCATGGTCACCATAGCCTTGACCTGTTGGGCTCAGGTGATCCTTCCACCTCAGCCTTCCAAGTAGCTGAAACCACAGGCGTGCGTCACCACGCTCAGCTGATTTTTTGATTTATTGTAGAGATAAGATCTCACCAAGTTGCCCGGGCTGGTCTCGAACTCGTGGGCTCAGACAATCCTCTCACCTCAGCCTCTCAAAGTGCTGGGACTACAGGCATGAGCCACCACGCTCAGCCGACAGGTCTTTTAAAATAACCCAGTCAGACAAAAACAGTAAGTAAATAAATACATAAACAAAAGAACAAAAAAGAACAATGAATGCCTATGTGACATATAGAAGACCATCAAGTGACCAAATATTCCAGTTTTTGGCGCTTCAGAAGGAAAAACAATGGGCAAATCATGGAAAGCCTATTTAACTAAATCATAGCTGAAAACTTCTGAAGGACTGCAAGGTGTATACTCTTCCAGAAACAAAAGGCTCAAAGATCCCCAAATAGGTCTTCACCAAGGTTTAGTCAAAGTGTCAAAAACCAAAGGCAAAGAGAGAATTCCAAAAACATGAAGAGCAATGTGACAAGTCACATATAAGGGAATCCCTCTCAGACCAACAGCAGATTTCTTAGCAGAAACCTTACAGGCCAAGAGAGACTGGGACTGTATATTCAAAGTGTTAAAAGAAAAAAAAACTGCCAGCCAAGAATACTATGCCCAGCAAGAAAAAATGCCTTTTCCACACAAGCAAAAACTGAGGGAATCTGTTACCACTAGACCAGCCCTTTGAGACATGCTGAAGTGAGTTCTATGTCTGGAAGCAAAAGGACAATATCTACCATAATGAAAACACATGAAAAAGATGGGCACAGTGGCTCAGTCTGTAATCCCAGCACTCTTGGAGGCTGAGGTGAGAGAATTGCCTGAGTCTAGGAGTTTGAGACCAGCCTGGACAACTTGGCAAGACCTTGACTCTACAATAAATCAAAACAATTAGCCAAGCATGGTGGTGTATGCCTGTGTTTCCTGCTACCTGGAAAGCTGAGGCAGAAGTATTGTCTGGGCCCCAAAGGTCGAAGCCATGGTGGCCATGAGCATGGCACTGCACTCCAGCCTGGGTGACAGAGTGAGTCTCCAACTCAAAAAAAAAAGAAAAAGAAAACACATGCAAGTGTAAAACTCACGGGTAGAGCAGACCCAAAATGCGAGACAAAAGAATCTCATTTAACACCACAGAAAAACACCAAACAGCAGTGATCAAAAAAAAAAAAAAAAAGAAAGGAAGAAAGAAACACAGGATACACAACATAGCCAGAAAACAGCGAACAGAATGAAAGGAATAAGTCCTCCTCAACAATAAACTTGAATGCACGTGGATCAAATTCCCCCATTTAGAAGATATGCACTAGCTGAATAATTTTTTTTTAATGATCCGACTACATGTTGCCCACAAGAAACGTCCATGGCTTGCCTGCAGGGTAGGTAATGCCCACCCACCCCTGGTGAGGCAGGACAGAGTTTGAGCAGGAAGAGGCAGCATGGCGCACAGTAAGGAAGGCGTTCAGTGACGGGAAGCCACAGAGACTGACTCAGGCCGACCGTGTGACACACCCCAGCAAGGGCAGTTGATGCGGCAGTGAGACTCAAAATTTTGCAGCTAGATTGAGGTCATTTTAAGGTGGCCTAAAAGCAAACAAAAAGTGAAAGAAAGAACAATTCATTTACAAGTCCGTTAATCGTTTTAAAAGTTTTTTTAGGAGGTTGCTGGAGAGCGAGCAGACGAAAGAGGTGGGGAGGAGCTGGCGCACTCGGTTGCCTGCTCGCTCGCTTCCTGGCGCCGCTGTGGGACCGCCGCCGCGTTTCCCGCTCGCCCGCTGCCCCGTTTCGCTGCCCCGTTTCGCGAGCCCGGGTCAGCCACGGCCGGCTGGGTCGGTAGTCGGGCGCGCCCTCAGACGTTGCGGTGTGGGGGGCGAGGTGGCCACACCTGTGGAGCGGCGGGCGGAGGGAAAGTCACCCGGGTCCCGCCGCACGCGCTCTCAAGGTGGGAAACGGCGGGCTGCCGTGGCCCGGGGCAGGCGGGTCCCCCGGTCGGGCGCCGCGGGCACCATAGGGTTCCCCGTGCTTGAGTTCAGTGACTGCTGCCTCCAGCGCCCGCACTTCCGAGAGACGCTCAAGTCGCATGAAGCGGAGCTGGAGAAGACCAAGAAATTCATCAAGGACGGGAAGTCGCTCATCGGCGCTCTCAAAAATCCAGTGTGATCATCTGCATAAGACACCACCAATTCTACTGGGTTAATAGGCTGAGTGTGGCACTTCCCAAGAGGCAGCCATGTCTGCTGCTTGCTAAAGCACAAAGCCTACACCCTGCATGGACTTCTTACCTGGCCTGGCTGTCCCAAGGCCTCACAGCCCTGTGTCTCGTTCTCATCTGATAGATGGGACCAAGACTGCAAACTGCTGAATAGACAGACTGTAAAGCAGAGGGAAAAGTGAACAAAACCAGAAGACCCTCATAAGGAAGAACAGGTCATTGCAGAAGAGAAATAAAAGCAACCCCACCTCCCTCAAAACAGAATTGAAGAGGGGGAGGGAAAGGGGTAAAGGGAGAAAAATCTACAGAAATGAAGAAAAACCAAAAGAAGAGTATGGGTCTCTCCCAGACGCCTGGGAGAGCAGACACTGAGAAAATTGACTTTGGAATACAAACAATGAAAAGTCCCCAGAATGAAGGGTCTCAAAATGCAAATGTAGATATCAAAACAATAATGGAGAGATTAAAAAGAATTGAGGAGACACAAGAAGAAACTAGGAAGGAGCTGATATCTGAGATAACAGTAATAAAGAATACTGTGAATGAAATAAATAACAAATTGATAAGCATGGAAAGCAGAATTACCCAAGCAGAAGAAAGAATCTCAGAGCTTGAGGACCAAAATATAGAAATAACCCAAACTCTTAAAAACACAGAAAATAAGCTAAAAAAGACAGAACAAAACCTTCAAGAGATGAGTGACTACCTCAAGAGGCCTAACCTAAGAATAATCGGACTCCCTGAGGCAGAAAGAGAAACAGAGACCACATTGGAACAAACTTTCCACGAGATCATTCAAGAAAATTTCCCTTATCTAATCAGTGATACAAAAATTCAAACACAAGAGATTCAGAGAACCCCCGCAAGACAACAAATGAGAAGATCAACTCCTAGACACATAATAATTCGCCTAAATAAAGTAGGCACAAAAGAAAAAATCCTAAAGGCAGCAAGAGAAAAAGGCCAGATCACCCACCATGGAAGACCAATCAGAATAGCAGCAGATTTATCTGCAGAAACCCTGCAGGCTAGGAGAGCTTGGAGCCCTATCTTCAAAGTCCTAAAGGATAACATTTCAACCAGA